>NC_135699.1:11088936-11388936 GCF_964276395.1 Gasterosteus aculeatus | reverse complement strand
TAAAAATAGATCTGTGTTTAATGGTCATGTGTCGTTCGTGAACGATTCGTTCTTTTTGAACGAATCCTTACAAGGACTCGAGAGTCCTCTCAAAAAAAAAGACTCGTTAATTTTACTGAACGGTTGGTAATATCTTACCGACCGGTTAATACTACCGGTATTACTACTGCTATTAATACTTTAACAACTACTATTTTTACTACTACAACTAGTGGTACTAAAATGCTACTATTATTATCACTACTACTACTAGTATTTATACTGCTATTAAAATGACTAGTAGTACTAAAATACTACTTCTTCTAGTAGTGACTCTGCAACTGACACTACTAGGAAAAAGTACTACTAGTATTTCTACTGGTATCAATACTACAATTACTACTAATGTTACTACAAATACTACTATGACTAATAGTATTTGTATTACAGCTTTTTCTGCTGCTATTGATACTAAACCTACTATTACTACTTCTACTGCTAGTACTACGAATACCACAATTACATCTTTAACTAATACTACTACTAATATTACTACAAACAATTTAAAACCTCTTTTTATTCATCTCAGCTTTTGTTATTCCAGTATTTTTTTAAATTCATTTAAGCTCCTACAACTTCTGTATTTTTTTAGAAAATCTACTACAATTTAGCTTCTCCCATTTCTGCATTTTCAGCAGTTCTTTAAAATAATTTCAGTAATTTTTCAAATTCATTTCAGCAGTTTTCATTTCTGCTTTTTCATCAAATCTATTTTAATTCCTTTCAGCTTCTCCCATTTCTGTATTTTCAGCAATTTCAAATTAATTTAAGCTTTTCTAATATCTGTAATTTCAGCAAATGTATTAAAATTCCCTTCAACTTTCTGTAATTTCAGCAATATTCTGAAGTTCGTTTCAGCTTTCAGCTTTTAGCATTCCAACACATTTTCAGCAGGAAATGCATTTTCTAATTTGGACTTGCAAGTTTAATTCATTGCAGTGACATCTAAATGCATATGACAAAATATTAATATTATTAAGAATACAATATAATATTATAGGAAAAAACTAAATACAAAAGACAAACCTGAGGCCATACATTTGGAAGTGTTCTAATACATGTCCAGGTTACCAGTCCATACTGATCTGCGTCAACGTAATGGATAAATTATGCCAAGGGTAATGTATTATAGATTTTCGACAGCCCACTAGATGGCCAGGCACTATTGTTTACTGTGCTGTACCTGGCCTCCCTCTCAGACAGCTTCCTACTAATGTACACCACGGGGCGGTCCACCCCCCCCACCTCCTGGGACAAAACGGCCCCCAGACACCTGTTTGACGCGTCGGTCTGCAGAATAAAGGGCAGAGAGAAGTTAGGAGTATGAAGGCGCTGTTCCCCACAGAGAGCCTGCTTTACCTTCTCAAACACCTGCTAGCACTGCTCCGACCACTGGACCAGATCTGATGGACCTTTCCGGGGTCAGGTCGGTCAAGGGGTTAGTCAGGTCCGCGAAGCCGGGGGTGACCCGCCTGTGGGCGCACCTGCCCGCCCCCCATGTGGTACCCCAAATACCGTACCTCCTGCCAAACAAAAGTTCAAAGGGAGAAAATCCCGTGAAGGCCTGGGGGACCTCCCGCACTGCAAACAACAGAGGGTCAAGCCAGTGATGCCAATTACGTTCATCGTCGCTAATAAATTTACGGATCATGGACTTCAGAGTCTTATTCATGCGTTCCACCAGCCCGTCCGTCTGTGGGTGATATGCGCTAGTACGAATGGACTTAATGCCCAGTAACCCGTAAAGTTCTCTTAGTGTGCGCGACATGAACGAGGTGCCCTGGTCAGTTAGAATCTCCTTAGGGATTCCAACTCGGGAGATGACCTGAAACAGAGCCTGCGCAACGCTCTTTGCAGAGATATTGTGCAACGGCACTGCCTGCGGATAACGCGTTGCGCAATCCACGAGAACTAACACAAAGCGATATCCGCGTGCGCTCCGGTGAAACGGCCCGATGAGGTCCTGGATGCCTGGCCAATAAAATCGGGTCATTATCCGGTCTAGCGTTTTCTTTTATCTCATGTGACCAGCCATTTGGTTATAGTAAGCCGCCTGGAAGATCATTTCCCGGCGGCTTTTTGGCACGAGCAACTGAGTGTTTTCCCAGTATCTTACGGTATGTAGCCTCATTGATCACAATATTGTATACATATAATACTATAAGGTTAATTACTATTAATGTAGAGACACAGAAGAGATTCAAGTACACTGAGATTCAACGCCACTGACGCAAAATCTCGGATGAAGCGCCAATAGTATGACCCCAGGCCCAGGAAACTTCTCAACTCACTGACCTTAGCTGGGGTTGGCAAGTCCTTTACTGCAGTCACCTTTCCTTGTTCTGTAGCTACACCACAAGCACTGACAATGTGGCCCAGGAAAGCTCTTTCCCTTGTTAGCAGTCGGCACTTCGCAGGGTTGAGTCGCAACCGGGCATGGCGGATGGGGGTGAGAACTTCTTGAAGGTTGATAAGGGCTCTGTTGAAGGCATTGGCATGTACCAGCAGGTTGTCAAGGTATACAATATATACTGGACTCATCGTCAATACGAGGTAGGGGGTACGAGTCTTTTATAGTCCACACAGAACCGCCAGTTGTTGTCCTTCTTCCTTACCAGTACGGCCGGGGCTGCCCTTGGACTGTCCGAGGGCTCAATTACTCCTGCAGCCGCCATCTCGCGAATTCTCTCCTCCGCAGCTTGCTGTTTACTGAGGGCCAGTTGATTGGGCTGCAGACGGATGGGCTGTGCAGAACCGGTATCGATGGAATGTTGGACCAACCCCGTCTGCGTGCAGTCTTTGTCTTTTGCCCGCAAATATGTCTGTATAATTATCCAGAAGGCACTTCAACTGATGCTGCTGTTCCTGCGCTCCCATAAATCACGGACGGCTTCCACCGTCTCACCAGAGGATGAGACAGCTGGTGCAATGGAGGCAGCCAAAGTGGCCTGTGCAGGGCCACTGGCGACGGACGGCATTGGTGGTGGTGCGGCCCTACCGAACTGGAGCTCCACAATCTCTGTGCCAAGGGTGATGGTTGCTCCTAACACATTGACGCAAGCACCCCAGCGGGTCAGCAGGTCCAAGCCGATGATATATGGGTGCCGAATGTCAGCAAGCCAGAACTTGTGCACCAGCTCCTGGACCCCAGCCTGGACTCAGTGCCTTGGTCCCTCTCATGCCAACTCGTTCCTAAAGTGTTTCTAAAGTGCATCGGCCATGGAGGGGGACTGGAGGCCGGAATGGTTTACCCCTCGCTACACCATTCCTCTGTCGTTTCCCGCTGGTGGAGCGGCTCTGGGTTTGGGAGTTGGGGCTGGGCAATTCCTGGCTATGTGACCCGGTTCGTCACAACGATAGCAGCGGTCAGTAGGCTGGGGGGGGGGGGGGGGGGGGGGGGGGGGTGCCGCCTGGGTGCTGGAGGCCAGGGCTGCATCCGTTGTGGTGGAGGCCTCTTCTGCTTCTTCTTCCTGGTCATAATCGGTAAGCCTGACACATGGCTGTTGGTGGAGAGTTCTTTTCTGGGTGGGCCATGTGGTGAGTACTCACTCTGCTCAATCAGCCTCATGGAGTGCATCATCGAGGGTCTGGGATCTCACGAGAGCAACATGCTGACGCAACTGCTCAGGTCCAAGTCCTCTCAGGAAAGCGTGGAGGGCTAGTTCTTCTTGCGCCGCTGCTTGGAATGGCAATGGAAGTGCGGGTAACCCAGTCGAGCGTGTAGCTGCACATCTGCTGCGAAGGTGCCCAAACTTTCTTCTCCTTGGCAGCGGCGGCTAGCTAGTTCCTCCCTGCTCTGGTCTACAAGAAGCCGCTGTCCAAATCTCCTCTTTAACGCCATTGTTAGGGCCTGTAGGTTCCCTTGTTCCGCTGAAGCCAGGTCACAAAGCACTTGCTCTAGGCCCCTCTCCAGCTCTTCAATCTCCATCTGCATTCTAGTAGCTATATCACACTTCTGACACCAATGTGGCGAGCTTGGCCAGATGAATGAAACAGGAGACTTGATTAACTCTCATTGTCTTTCCTGTGTTTCATACACTGCAAGACCCCAGGAGATAGACACTTTTTTTTAAGGTGTTGAACACAGGACTTGAACCACAGCCATACTAAGGGGTCGTGGTGTCCACACTCTTACACATTAAACTAACAGTAACATTTGAGCACAACACAACAGAACCTAGAAAAACACACATAAACTTAAACACTAGAACATGAACACAACAGATAGGGATTTAAATGAATCCAAAGATTGTCCCATAATGCAAGGCGCCTACCAGCGCAGCCTAACGCAATCTGCCGCTCCAATCACTACAGTACAAAGTACTCTTCTCAAAAACTACTTAGAGTACAAACTACTTTTATGTTTTATTGCATCGTCAATAGCAGACATTCTATGTATAAAATTTATAGCACATTTCTCAGACAAACAATATACAAAAATTACAGCTGATTTTAGAGTGGCCGACAAGTGCAAACGCGTTGCAAACAGCAAGACAAATCCAACAGTAAAAGGCTGCAGGAGAAGAATGCGACAATCACAAAAACGACACATGCAAGTTCACTCAAAACACAGTGGAAGTTCGCCAGGCCACTAGGAGGTCTCGACCTGTGTGATAATGGATGGACTACGGGAGATCAACCGACGGAGAAGAAAGTTAATGTCCTTTATGTCTTTTAAACACTTGGCCGTAATAGCTGCATACAATTTACACGCAGCTACTATACACAGCGCCTTTAGCATTAGGGAAAGATGTACGCTTGCCTTACACGCCCCTAGGTGAAGAAAAGATCAATTATTTGCGTGCTAAATACAGTAGCTTGCGCGTTGTGATAATTGATAAAATCTCCATGGTTGATCATAAACTCTTGGCTTATATCCATGGCAGGTTACGACAGATTAAACAATCTGTCGATTCCCCGTGTGTGTGATTGCTGTTGGAAATTTTTTCCAGTTGTTTCTGGTCAAAGGGAAACCCCTTTATGTCAACGACCCTGGTATAGATTTGTGGTCCAGCCTATTCAAGGTTGTGGAGTTAAAAACTGTTGTTCGGCAGAAAGATCATGTGTTTGCTCAGTAGTTAAACCGGTTAAGAACACATTCAAAAGGAACCCCGTTGCTGGACAGAGATGTGAAACCGGTGAGTCCGATTCCTTGGCGTGAGGAATTGGATGTGTGGCTTGAGTGCGGGACTGTCTCGCTCAATGCGTGACCCTTAAGAGCCCTGTTTCCTGTTAAAAGACAGACAGTCTGTCTGTCCAATCCTATTGGGTTTTCCTATTTGCCGCTGTGCTTTCCTATTTGCGTTATGCGTTCATCTTTGCCATTGTGTTTTGCACTTCAGGGCCACCGTAAGTATGAGTAAAATTACACAATCAAAGAAAAGTACCTAAAAAATATTTTTTTGTATTTTTAATTCGTTACTTCCACCCCTGCTATTGAGTATGTTTACTGACCGCCGAGGACCCGTGGTGTGTGAGGCCATGTAGTATGTAAAAGTCTGTAGTGTATAAGTCTGTATTGCATGTCTCAGTACTCCATGCAACACAAGAGATAAATTATTGAAGTGTTTCTTCATTGTGCGATTCACTTTATTATTTTAAAGAAAAAGGACTAATGATACAATTATCAATGAACCAGAAACAAGTTTCACAGAGGACGGGGTATGGAGCCAAATCCAGGTCAAAAGTTTTGTTCATTTGAAAAACAAATGTGAACCTGAAAGGTTTGTTGTTGAACATTGAAAAATACAACAATGTATTCAAAATCAAAATATGTGGATGAAAAATATTTTTGTGAAATTAAAAAAACAGTGAATTAAAAAAACAACAACATTGTTGTATTTTTCAATGTTCAACAACAAAACGTAAACTTTCAGGTTCACATTTGATTTTCAAAAGACCAAAACTTTTGACCTGGATTTGGCTCCATAAGGGGGTGTTGAATTTTATTAATATTCATAGTCAATAACACTGCATACAGTTGACAGCAGATTGAATGAATTACAAAAACAATATTGACAGTATATATAACAAGGCTAAATAAAAAAACAAAGATTTTTTTCTTTTCTTTCCCGTTCCCCCATTTCTCTTTGTGCCTATGGGTATGTATGTATGTATGTATGTACCCTGTCTGTGTTGAAAATGCAAAAATAAAGTGATAAAAAAATACAAAAATGAATCTTGATGATTACATGTCTAGTGCAAAGTTTAAAAATGTGTATTTAATCTTATTTGTGTAGTGCTTCTGGGACAGTGTTCTGAATAGCGATTATTGCTCACACTAGAATTGGAGACAGTTGCAGTACAACTACTTAGTTGCTGGTGCCCCGAAACTCAGGGCATTCCCCTCACACCTGAGACCCATCACGGTGTGACGACCGGGAGGCCTTCATAAAGGTGGAAGACACACCGTTGAGGGGGGAGACGAGCTGAGAAGAGCAGACCAAGCCATAAAGATTGTAGGAGGCAGGAGAGACCGGGAGGGCGGTGTTTTTCTCCTTAAAGAAGTGGATTTCCGTTCAGATAAGTTTTATCGGCTAAGATTGACCGAAGCCTGAGTTACCCCCTGTTTTCTGTTGAACCTGAAGGATGGAAATTAAAACCTTTTATTTACATTTTGAACCCGGTGTCCTCGCACTATTTGAACTACCCCGGAGAGAGCGGCGGCGCCTCTCGTGACATCACTAATATATATATATATATGTTTCGCATAGCCTACCAGTATATTTTGGACCAGTCTCTGTGGGTTGAACATGATTATGAAAAGCTTCTGGGTTCGTGGATGACGTCATCATTTGTGCAGCTGTAGTTCAAAGACTTTTCCAATTTACTTATTAAATAATCTACTCATTTTCAATTCCTTCTCGACTGGCGGCACACAGCTCATGAGGTGAAGGGGTGAGGGTGAAGCCCACAACTGGAGTCAGATCCAGATCATCCTCTTTAACTCCAGGTGGAGGAGTGAAACGGAAGCGCTGGAGGAGGGAAGTGAAGAAGAGGAAGAGCTCCATCCTGGCCAGACTTTCTCCAGGACACGCCCTGCGTCCTGTGAGGGAACAGGCTTTAGACAATCTAAAAAGTGTGAATTCATGGTATTGGTCCATGAAGTGGTCCCCCACAGTGGTCCCCCACTGCCTGACTATAACACTCCACCGGTCACTCACCCTCATACTGCACATGCCACTTTAACTGCAATTCATCACTTTGTCACTTGTCACTTTGTCTCTTGTCTGTTACTTGTTTGTTAGTGCACTTTATGCTTAATACTATTCTTTAACTTTTTAATATTTAAAATTTTTTAACTTTATTCCCTTGTTTTATACTAACCCATAGCCTTAGCCTTATTCTACTAACCCATTGCACTAGCATTTCATTCCACTTTATTTTATTACTTGTGCACTGCTGTCTTGTCTGTCTACTGTCGCGCACTAACCGCCAAGACAAATTCCTTGTATGTTTGACATATTTTGGCTAATAAATGTTTCCTGATTGGAAAGAAGGGTTAGCTTGGCTCACTAACCTGTAGAGAAGGGCATGAAGGCGGCTCTCTTGACAAATTTCCCGTCCTTGTCCAAGAAATGAGCAGGATTAAAGGTGCGCGGGGTCTCCCACTCACTCTCATCCCACAAAACCGATGTCATTAGAGGAAACACGGTGGTCCCCTTGAGAAAGACACGTTACTCGTTATGATTATAATGTTTTAAAATGCAGTATAAACTATTATTTTTAGATGCAGAATTCAGCATAAGCTTTAAGACTGTTTACCTTTTTTATAAAATAGCCCTGGAAAGTCACATCTGTGCTGGTCTTGTGAGCAAGAGTGACGGGAAGTACATTAGCAAATCTCTGCGTCTCATGGATGACGGCGTCAGCGAAGGGCAGGTTCATCCGGTCCTTTGCCCTCACCTGACGGTTCCCAACCACCCTGCTCAGCTCCTCCTGGACCTGGTCTGGAAATGACAAAATAAAAAAAAGACAGTGACTAAAAACAAAGCAGCAGTGAAGCATTCTTTTCTCGCTAATTCTGTAGGAAGAACATGATTACAGTACTTTCTGACCAAACTCACGAAGAAGAAATCCTTTGAGTGAACACAGTGAACAACAAATACTTTGCCCATGGTGGATAATTACGGCATCAATGCTATTGTGTATCTCTCAGACGAGCTGGTAGAACATTTCACTTTGGTAGTACTACCAACCTAAAGAAATTAAGACAATTTTTCCAATTTGGCCAAACATTCTTTTCCCATGTGTAATAGCATTTATATGGCGCAGAACAAATTCAATCTGTAATTTAATCTAAAATTGATATTTTCAAGTTACTGTTTGGGAAAAAAGGCAATCTTGAGAAATGAACAACAGTAGAGTCGTACTCTTTTCCTATGTTTGAAAGTAGCAGTACTAGCTAAATCTAGCAGGGCCTCCCTGTGAAGCTAACAGTTTTTGGAGTACTCTGTTGACGATCATTGAGTGCTACTGTAGTGCAGTGCAGTTCTTTGATGGTCACAGACGCCAGATTGTTTAATCGCTGCATTTGATTGGTCTGTTTCAGTGAGCAAATAAACTATTTTCATGAATTGGAAATCAAGGAAAAACCCACGTATTGCAGTTTGGAGAAACGTGATGTTGGATTATATCTCAATAGAAAATCTATAATAAAACAGAACACAACTCCATCTGGTCATCTTTTACTACTCGCCATCCTATTGATATTAAAACTTATTATTATTGTTATTGTATTTGTTCACCTATTTATTTTTTGCCTGAAAACCAATTGAACCCCATGCACACTTATACAATTATTATTTAATTTGCCCTTCTTGTTTTTCATCTCAAAAGGGCTCGGGAACGCACACACCACCCACCATCCCATACCCTGACCATATGTTTGTAGTTCACTGTTTCGTGGTTCCCTTGTTATGTGTATGTATCGTTTCTAAAAATAGAATTATTGAAAATTATAAAGGGGGCAAAACGACACGTTCGTGGCTTTTATCTCCCGCTTTCCTGTCTGAGTCAACCAACTCAAAAGGACGTGAAAAACCCCGGAAAAAATCTCTCTCTCTCTCTCTCTCTCTCTCTGAGCGGAAGGAGTGCTGAGTGTACGGAGCGTGAGGTGAACTGTTTGACAGCGTTTTCTATCTGTATTTTCGGGGGGGTTTCGGTGTGGTTTCTGGTGTGTGTTGTGGGGTGAATGCGTGGTGGTGTTTATGTGTGTCTTTTGTTTCTTTCTGTGTTAGTTTGTGCGTGTTTGTAGCCAGTCGGCATGTCGAACCTCACGGGGCTGACGCGGAAGCACGGCGTGAAGCTCGCGCCGGGCTTTGTGAGTGTGGGATTGGGTGAGGGCCAGCCGTGCGACCAGGTGAATGAGGGGGAGAGTGTGGGATTGGGTGAGAGCCAGCCGGTCGGTCAGGTGGATGAGGGGTCAGAGGGGATGAATGTCAGAGTGGATGGGGGGTTGAATGGTTGAATGAGGTGGAACCTCGGACAGCGAGGAATATATGGAAGAGGGGGGGTGGACTTTAAGGCCCCCTGCCTGAAGAGGAAGACGAGGGCCAACAGGGGAGGCTCTCGGGCAAAAAGGGGGGGGCGCAGAGGAAAGGTGGGAGGTGTGGAGTCAGGGTCCTCTTCAGGGTGGGCCTCTGACAACAGCGTCTCCTCAGGTGGGACGGTCACCAGCAGGCACGGGGTGGGGCAGATGAAATTGTTCCTGCTGGCCACCAAGAACCAGAGAGGAGTGGAGCTGGAGGACTACTTCTCCGACTTGGAGAAGTTTGCTCGCTCCGTTCAACACGGCGGCACGAAAAAGGGTGCTGCAGACTACACCCAGCGGGAGGTCTTCCGACTACGGAAGATCAACCTCAAGATCACCAGGGATGGAGGAAATGTGGCTGAGTGAGGCGTCTGACCGGCGGAGGAGGATCCTGAGCGGGAAGACGGGCCAATGCAAATGAAATGAAACGACTGTAATGACTGTAATTTTTTTTTCATGTAAAATAAAGATTTTCTAAAAATAAAAAAATCTCTCTCTCTCTCTCTCTCTCTCTCTCTCTCTATATATATATATATATATATATATATATATATATATATATATATATATATATAGAGAGAGAGAGAGAGTATATATATAGTATATTAGTGATGTCAATAGATTAAAAATAATGAATGACACATTTTGAAATTCATTCATGGCGATTAATGAATGTTGTTGCTACAATGTTCTTTTTAATGAGACTAAATCTTACAATGAGTAATCACTTTAGAAAATGTGAATTTTAGATATTGTTGTTCAATTGTTAATGTTATTTTAAACCCAAAACTATACACATTTGATAATCTTGGGAGGCAGAATTCCACTGGAAGTAAATCGGAAGTCAACAAAGGTAAATTAAAGACATAAAAGTATTTTGTCGCATTAATCGCATAGATTAACGTGTTTATGCTGACAGCCTTAATATATGCGTTTCAACTTGAACTACAGTGTTGAGTACAACGGTTGGGGACTGCATCTCTATACAACAGGTCTAAGCATATTACTTATTACATATTACCTTGAATTTTGGGATATTTGGCGATGAGCAAGAGAAGCCATCTCAGTGTAGTTCCTGTCGTATCAGTACCAGCCACAAAGAGGTTGGCAGCAGTTGACACCAGGTTGTCCATGTTGTAGTGTGAATCCTTAATCTTTAAATCCTTAACAGGGATAAGATTTAAACTTTGTCATAGAAATGTAATGGGGATATGTTGTAAATATTTTTAAATCAAGATATCGTGCTGGATTGCAATACCTCTAGCTTCTGTTTGTGTGCTAGAAACGAGTCCACAAACCCTCTGCACATGTGAACATTCAAAGTTTCCTGTAGACGTCCGATCAGCTGTTTCATTTGATTTCGGTTTTCAGCAACATTTCTCGTGAGACGCTTCCTGTTGCTCGTCCATTGAAATATCCGTGGGTACATATCGAACAACTGTTGGAATTGAAGAGAATAACATGTTCAGCATGTTATTTGTTATCTGTCAATATGCATTGCATGCTCATAATTTGACAACAATTCTGTAATTCTCATTATAAAAAGAATATAAAAAGAAAAGAATCAAAGTGTTACCTTTACTGAAGGAGAACCGCATAGCCGAATGTTGTCATTTGCTCGGTCTATCATGAGTTTAAACTCTTTATTACTGTATTGAAATCTTCTGCCATAGACAATTAAACAGATGATGTTGGAGACTGCACAGTTTATTGACTGGGCAGTACTGAAGGGTTGACCTATAAACAAAAAATGAATGATGAAACAACAAACAATATGGAATCCTGAAACAAATGAAAACAAAGACAGAATGCAATATAGGAGACTAGTTACCTTCATGTCTTTCAAACACTTCTATCAGATACTGAATCTCCTCAATGATTTTATCCTCTGCTGCTTTTCTTCCCATCCCAAAGTCTCTCAGGTTGCTCAGAGCAAAACGCCTCATTTCTTTCCACGATTCCCCGTTGGCAAATAAGACTCCGTCGCCTGAAGTGAAATCAAGTACACACGGTTTTGTCAAATATTATTTAGACAAAGACTTATTTTTTTGTCTAACATTTTAAGAAACATTTCAGCAAGATGTTAAAGTTGAATGATGACCTGTTTTCCTGGGGGAATTCACTTTGCTCACAAATATCAAAAGAAAATCAATACTCATACGATAAATATGACAGCATATTTAACCAATAAGGTACCAGAAACTGTACTTTGTCCACTCCGCTACCTGTCGGGCCTAACAACACCCTTAAACTGGAACGTTATTGAAGTATTGCCTCGAGGAACATTATTAATAAGAAATAAATAGCTGCCTTTCAGCACTCATTGCTCATGGCGTTCACCTCAAGAGACTGCTTCAGCTAAAAGATGCCCTCAAAACTGTTGGAAAGGATCTTCAGAGGACTTCAGATGCAGTTAAAAGACAAATTCTAACTGTATTATCAAAGCCCGTTAAACAGTTGAATGCTGTGTGGGACAAAGTGATGCCTCTTTCATACTGGACCTCATGTACCTGCACCCTAAAGATCAAAGTGCCCATTCAGGTCTCAACAAACAGAGGGTCTATTGCAATACTGTGAGCGAAAATCTTGGTCTATTAGTGTGTTATCATGCATGGTGGTTCCCGGTTACTTTGTCACCCTGTTCTACAACCTTTTTTCCGGTCTGTTGTTGCTACTGCTTTTGTCCAGACAAAGATGTCCCTTCAACTTATGGAAAAAATAATATGAAATTCTATTATAGCTGTATACTTTGAGCTGTGTGATGTTAACATTGTGATTAAATCAAATGTGTGTGTCGCCTAAATCATCTTATAGTATGAGTGAGTATTCAAAAATCAGCTGCGTTTTACTTACTTTGTGAACCACTTAAGTCATTGCAAATTGGACTGAAATTTCTCTCTCCAAACTCCACAGCATGGTTGACCAGTGCCTGCTTCACGGTCTTGTATCCAGCCAGAACCACCACTTTCTGGGGTCCAAGATGCACTGTGAACACGGATCCATATTTCTTGGAAAGCTATGAAGAACAAGAAACAGTAATCATTACAGCTTTGAAAAAAGCTAGTAGTGAAATCCCAGAATATCACACTGAATGCTAAACATGGACAAAGAAGGCGAAAACACCTCATAGGATCAGTTTCATGAGCACTTATTCCAACTCAGCATTTAAAATGACTGTCGAGGAGAAAGGATATTCCATACAAAAGACTAAACTCCGTAATGAGATCCCATGTCGTGTTAAAGCAATAACGTATATTACAAATTGCAAACAAGAATTCAAATCTCATTTGATTAAAACACACGTGTGCAGCCTGTCATTCAAATCTCGTATCATCTCGCTCACAAACACATTCCTCACATCAACAAGAGAGCGGTCCAGTCTCTTGAGATCCACCTGAAGCAAGTTACCAAGCAGGGGAAGAGGTTGAGGTCCAGGAGGCTCCCTCCTCTGGTCTTTGGAGCGGAAAAAAAAGGACACGAGAATGCACATGAGGACCAGCATCAGAGCTACTGTAACGTAGGACTGGAAAAGATCTTCCAACATCAACATATTGTAACTTTTGGAACGCAACCCTCCCAAGAAACTTTTCAGCTGAACAGCTTTGTGAAAAGTAAGCTGACGGGATAAATATCTTATAGTCGCAGGCAGATCTTTCTCAATATGCGTTCTTGGTGTTCTCGTGAAACGTTATCAGTCGCAGTCTGATAACTGTTCCAATTCTAAAGTCCGCATCTGTCCTAAAACGGTCAGAATACCTGGATGTGACTCAACACAAACAAAGGAAATTAAACACAAGTGTAAGTCGAAGTTTATAAAGATTATAAATATATAATACTTAAGAAGCGGAATGTAATTTTAGGACTTTTTCAGACGAGAAGTTATTTGTTTAAGCAACATTTCTGTGGTCTGTTTGTCAACATTCAGCCTTGGTAACAATTTGCTCCGTGGATGTTGATGTGACGTGTAGTTAACAGTCAGCCTCATCTCAGCCCGCAGAGAGGAGCCTGTTCTCGGCAAGTCTCCTGTGAAATGCTCCGCTGGTATTCACGTCTCCATACCGGTTATACATAAGATATAACTATACTATAACAAGGCTGAGTGTTCATAACTTTTAATGTGTTGTCAGAGACTGATGTTTGCCCACCGGTAACGTTACGTGTGTTTGAGGGCAGAGTTTACATGTTTAAATTTAAACGTTGCTTAACGTTGTGTCTGTATCCAGAGTGTGCAGGCTTGTTATTGTCTATCATTGTGCATTCAAACTAATTACAGGGACATGCGGAGGCCGTCATAGAAACTCTAAACCGCCAGCAGCACGTCATCTTCAAAGAAACTCTGATTAATGTCTGTTCATCTGCTTGCATTTGCTTGAAAATGTTACTATTTCTTTAATAGTTTGAAAATGTAAATCTAACTGTAGCACCTTTGATGCATCAAAGATATGAAATACTACGTTAATCACTAATGATCATGTCATCTATCTTACGGTATGTAGCCTCATTGATCACTATATTGTATACATATAATACCATAAGGTTAATCACTATTAATGTAGAGACACAGAAGAGATTCAAGTACATCACCAATTTAAGTTATAGTGATGTTTGTGCAGTTAACTGTACGAGGACCACGACACTGATTTAAGGCCCCTTGATGTTTGAGTAATAAAAAGACAAACGGTAGGTGTGTGTGTGGAATGTAACCCTGTCCAGTAAAATATTAACTGTTTAATTTGTTACTGTATCCAACCTCCTCTTACTTTATAAAACCTAATGCTGTGTGATGTAGTACAAAAGCCCTGAATTAAATGTTCCCCTCAGTAACGTTTTCTGAAAAATCTGAAAAAAACAAAGGGGGTGGAGGGAAAGACAAAAGAAAGGACCTCTATTAGGAGCTTAAAAAAAATGAAGGCCTCTAAAGAGTGTTACAGCTGAACGATGTAATATGAAAAAAGCCATCCTGCAAGTTAACACTTCCCCTGCTTCTTAATCATTAAGAGAAAGCTCAAAAAGTCAACGTAACTAATGTATCCATCCGAACAGGCGGGTTGATCCACAACGTGTGTGTGTGTGTTTACATCCTGATTGGTGTTGCCGCCGCAGCCGCAAGGCGCTGATTGGAGGCTCACAGACAAGACAGCGCAGATGAAAATGATTCAGATATATGTTCAACAATTTGAAACGTAGTCTTAGGTGTTTTAAAATGACACCAAATTTATTTCGAGGAGCGTAAACGCTATTTAGAGGTGCCTAAATGCTATTTCCAAAATTCCAGAGCTGCGTAAACTGCATTGACGTGCGTTTACCCTCCACTACAGCCCTGCTTATGTGTATCATTATTCTTGCTATGCATTTTACAC
This sequence comes from Gasterosteus aculeatus, assembly GCF_964276395.1. Taxonomy (NCBI): domain Eukaryota; kingdom Metazoa; phylum Chordata; class Actinopteri; order Perciformes; family Gasterosteidae; genus Gasterosteus; species Gasterosteus aculeatus. The sequence continues at coordinate 11,374,005 of NC_135699.1, read as the reverse complement.
TGTGTGTAAAACCTAAGGATTCAAATGACATCCTTACTCATTAATCACACAAGTGAAACAAATGTATTTACTGTCCTAATGGAAGAAAAAAAGCACTCGACTGTAATATACTTTATATACAGCTTTGTATGATTCACACTGCTTTGTTTATCTCACCAGACGTGTGTGTGAAGAAAAAGTAGAGACCGACGTTCCAGACAGTTATAGATATGTGGCTTAAGTCTTTAAAGGATTTGACCTAATTCAAACTTTAGTTTCACTTGTTCATGTATTTGCACTTGTTTTACTCATTACAAGTATGAATTAAATAAATAGCAATGGTAGTTACATAGAAATGGAAAGATTTGCTCTGCTGATATCAAAGGATTAAGTTATGTTGAAATCCGATTCATCATGTTTAAAAAATGAAAATTACGTCATTCTGTACATGTACCATGAAAATGAACAACTGTATATGTGGGGCTATGATTAAATAATCCAAAAACCAGTTAGCAAAAACCAGTGCCCGGTCTAATTTATTTAATGAGCCACACTTTACTCCTTTGTTGAAATGTATTAAAATGACTTGATACCACAAGGGGTACGCGGCAAAACCTAAAAACCTTTCTCCCATCATGGTCTTCAAGAGGCCACCTTCACCGAGAAGAAATACAAATATCTACTAGTACTGCAATACGTTTATGGAACTAATCTTTTAACTTGAAAATGGATGGTTATACCTATTGTGGTAGATTACAGGGAGAGGTGAGGGGGTTGGTGTTAGAGGGGAGGTATATTGCGATATTCCGGGCCTAACAAGGAGAGGGTGGAAGCAATTATCTCATCAAGGGGAGCACAAGAAGGGAAACCAAGAAGAAGAGAAGTGATATGACGTCGAGCGTATCCTCCCACACACTCAATTAATGACCAATAAACTGTGTTCCACTGCTCCCTGTGACTGGCTTGAGTCCTTGAAACCGTGACATGGAAGTCCCCACCTATGGGCTTGCCACAGTATACTGCGTGTGCACTTCCCCCTTTGCTGCAGTGTAAACATCCCTGCTTTGGGACTCATAAAGGAACATCTAATCTTACCTTGATCCAAAGTTTATTTGATCGGGAAGCACTGACTGTGATAACAGTCTAACCTTGTCCTCACACAATCAAATTTAATCTATTAGGCAGTGAGAGAAATCCCAAACATCATCTTCATTATCTTCATGTTACAACAATTTTTAACCTGAAAACCCTCCTATGGCTCTCCTCACGCCAAAAATAGATGACAATCTGAAAGTCAACCTGCCAAACAAGTCATTTGCATTGCTTTCCCTTCTCCTGTGGGATCTATTGTTCAACAGCGAGTAAGCCAGCTAAAGAGGCGGGTAGACAATTGTTAACCCAGCCTCTTGTGCCACTGTATTCCAAGTCAATAACAGTTGAACTTAGGAGCTTTAGTCGGACGTGTGCCCTGACAGCAGGACAGATGACAATTTATAGTTATGAGTAACACCATGTCTTGTTGCAAAAATCACATTTATTTCTCCCACAAAAATAAATAGTTTTTACATTTTAACATCCAGATAGCCGACTACTTCTATACTGTATTTAAACAAAATATTCAGTGTAGTAAAACAGAATATTCACAAAAAGTTCAGACAGAAAAACCTCTCAAGTCAATATAAAATGGCCTTCATTTTACAAATAATTACCAACCCCATACATCTTTCTCAAGGCAGTTCAAAATGTATGCAGCTTTGTAGACCTCTGCCGTCCTTCAGACCAGGTCATCAACGACTGCGTCCAGCCGGCCTCGTAACTGCTTTGGATAAAGGACCAGAGAGTAGAAGCCTTCCTTGTTCACATCGTGACACATGAATGTTGCTGTCGCCTTTCTGGTTTTCAAACATCGACTCACGTTCATCGTCTCGATGGTTAACGATATTCATCCGCCACTTCGAAGAACCGATGTACTGCGTGATGGGGCCGTTCGTGATCCGGTGTTCAGAATGTATTAATCCACCACGTGCTTTAGGTTAGTTCGCCATCTGATGTTTCCATTGGTTTGGTGATGCAGCTGAGCGGACAGACAGCTCGCAGTTTGTGACCTGGTACACAAAACTTCAAGACTCAATAAAATTTAAATGGATTATCAAAAAGTCACACAATAAACAGTAAAAAAACAAACCCGTTTTTTAGTAGCAGAATGTATGCATTTGTATTTCTTTGTAGATAATTGTGACAATTTAACATGCAGGAAATTGAATCGCTTTTAAAAGTTTCTGTTTGAGGAACTGCAGTTATTGCAACTTCATTTTGACTCACGGTATTCAATTCATTAAACCTGTTGAAATTTACAATTTGTTGAACGGGTTTAAAAACCTGAGCTGGAGGACTGAAAACGTATAAAATTAGGTTGTAATTGTATAACTCATCATGATACAAAGCAGTCAAAGAAGTTCTGGTGAACCATAGATTTATCCTTAAATACTCTTTAATACATAACATATTTACTTTTTAGCACAGAACCAAATAATAAAGTGATAGTGTCAATCAGTGCTTACTTATGTACTTAGTTTTATTTAGGCGTGTGACTGATGAGCGTTGTATGTATGACATCCAAATGACTAGTACGGTTTAAAAGAAACTTGCATTTCATCCTCAAAAGGAATTCTGTTTGCTAAAGCCTAGTTTATGTTTCTGCCTTTTCAGAGAGACGCAAGGACATACAGAGCCCCTTTCGTGTCCCTTGCGTGCCTTTTTACACCTCCTTGCGTGCGTCAACCCATTTTTCTAGACTTGCGTCAAAATTGACACAAGCCTCCTGCAGCCCGCAAGGCTGCGATTGGTCTGCTAACTGCATCTTTTACGAAATCTCACATTTCCGTAATGCGTAAATATGACCACTTCTACAAGCCGTCATTGGCGGACTATAAGGACGGCCTCTGATTCATGGGGGGAGATCTTTGCAAACGCCGGTTTGCCGGTCGAGGGGAACAAAGTTGTGGAGGAAAATACGGGACAAATGTGTCCGCAATGAAAAGCAGCAGTGGCGATGCACGAGGCAATAAAGTCTATGATAAATAAATAAACAAACCAACCAGTGACTCTCTAGGTCGTCTTCAACAGAAACACGTTACTCCGCCTGTTGTTCTGGCGGTGAATTGCTCTGCAACACTCGCAAGCCTTTTAGAACCATGAATTCAAACGAGTGTGTCGACACAGCGGTGCGTAAAGACGCAGATGCATCCTGGAAAGAGATGCGCCGTTTTGCCCTCACCAACCTCAGAGACTTTGGAATGGGAAAACAACTCTTTGAGCATAACATCTTGGAAGAATGGCAGTACCTGATGGAAGTGTTTGAAAATCACCAAGGTACGAAATATACAAGTATACTGGGAAGGTGCAGGTGAACCTACCTGGACACAGGTAGAAACAATCATTGACACGGCAGAAACGGCAGATCACAGGGGATTGTTAACCCAGGAGCAGAGAGGACCAGAGGCATGAAACTACAAAATAAAACAAGATGTGAACCCAAATCGTAACAAAGCACCTTGAATTGCCTTGTTTAAATTATGCTATTCAAATAAAACTTTCCTTGTTGCTATAACAAACTGGTGCCATTCACCATTCAACACAACCTTTGACGGCTACCATTGCCATAGTGTGCAAAGCCCTTAATGCTGCAGAAATTTCCAAAGCCAATATGAAGTTCACCTGGATTTGTGCAGAGCCCACAATGCTTATGGTTTCATTGGATCTCTCCACCATGCTCATGAATTGGGGATCGTTGTATTCAAACCGGCTGCCGTACACGATAGAGATTATGTTGGATGTGGCATAATTTACCGAGCTTGCTGTATCGAATGGTTTCCCTGTGAAATGACAGAGACAAAAATAATAATAATATGAAGCAAACAGTAAAGGTGTGGTTTATTTCCTGTCTTATTTTGTAGTTTTCTGCCTCTTGTTTCCCTGGGTAACTTCACTTCCTGCTATCCCCTGTGATTGTCTGATTGACACCTGATCCACCTGTGTCCAATTTCCTGCATCTCCCTAGTGTATTTAAGTCGTGTGTGTCGTCATTTTCGAATGTTCCTGTCAGGGGGTGGGTAGGAAGGCAGGACTCAAATGCAGACTTTTTTGAAAACAAAAGACTAATAGTCAAAAGGCAAAAGCAAAGGCCAAGGAGCAAAAACGCACACAGGAACCGGGGGAAAAATACAGGGAGGGACCAAGAAACATCCAGGACAAACGACAAGGAACATCCGGAACAATAGACAATGACGCAACAAGTGACAGGAGACACACACACACTGCTTAAATACACGAGGGAGGTGCAGGTGATTGGACACAGGTGAAAACAATCAGACAATCACAGACGATGACAGGACCAGGCAGGAAGTGAAGTTACCCAGGGAGACAAGAAGCAGAAAACTACAAAATAAGACAGGAAATAAAACCACACCGTGACAGTTCTGGATGTTCCTAGATCCTGTGTGCGTTTTTGCCTTTTTGCTTTTCGACTATTAAAGTCTTTTTGTTTTCTCAAAGTCTGTGTTTGAGTTGTGCCTTCCCCTTATCCCTGACACATCAGTTCTGCAGTCGGACCAAAACTTCAGTTCAGTTGTTATTGACTTGGAATACAGTGGCACAAGAGGCTGGGTTAACAATTGTCTACCTGCGTCTTTAGCTTGCTTACTCGCTGATGAACAATAGATCCTACAGGAGAGGGGAACGCAATGCTAATGACTTGTTTGGCAGGTTGACTTTCAGATTGTCATCTATTTTTGGCATGAGGAGACCCAACGGGAGGGTTTTCAGGTTTAAAATTGTTGTGACATGAAGATAATGAAAGTGATGTTCGGGATTTCTCTCACTGCCCAATAGATTAAATTTGATTGTGTGAGGACAAGGTTTGACTGTTCTCACAGTTAGTGCTTCCCGATCAAATAAACCTTGGATCAAGGTGAGATTAGATGTTCCTTTATGAGTCCCAAAGCAGGGATGTTTACACTGCAGCAAAGGGGGTAAAGTGCACACGCAGTATACGTATAACCATCCACTTTCAAGATGAAAGATTAATTTCACACACGTATTGCAGTACTAGTAGATTTTTGTATTTCTTCTCGGTGAAGGTGGCCTCTTGGAGACCGTGATGGGAGAAAGGTTTTAGGTTTTGCCACGTCCCCTTGTGGTATCAAGTCATTTCAATAGATTCAACAAAGAAGTACAGTGTCACTTATCAAATAAATTAAACCAGGCACTGGTTTCTGCTACCATTTGCATAGAGCATTATTTTATTATATAATAGCAGCACATATACAGTTGTTCTTTTCCATGGTACATGTACAGAACACAAAGTCATTTCCATTTTTTCAATCTGATGAATCTGATTTCAAAGCTGTGTGAATCATACAAAGCCGTAAATAAACAAACGCCTGCACCAGCTGAGTGACGGTGCCGAGGAAGGCCTGATTAAAGTTCGCAGACTGCTCCATATGTTGGCGAGTTATAGCAGCCTCATGCTGCCTTGCCTCACGGGCATCCTCCATCATAAGTTCGAAGTGCCGGTCACGGCGGTCCTCCATCTTTTCCAGCCACTCCTGCTGCTTCTCATCAGCTTCCTGCATCTCAGCCAGGGCCGCAACAACATCCTGTTGCCCCCTTTTCCTCTTGCCTGGTATGCAAAAGAGACAGTAATGTTGGTTTGTTTAGCGAAGCCTTTTGATCCTTGTGATTTCTACAAGAAGGTTAACAAAAAATGTACTGTTGATTTAAATGCTAAATTTAATATTACATTGTAGTTTTAAACGGATAGGCTTGGACTTGCTGCTTGTAACCCAAGGACAATAGTGGCACTAGAATAAAAATATTCATGATTCTGAAGCTGAAAATACTGAATTAATTTAGACGAATATGCTTAACATTCTGCAATTTGCAATTATCAGGACCCGCAAATATTCCCCCATTGCATTAGGGTTAGGGAGAATATATAATAATATAATAAATATTTATTAAATTTCTTTTCACTCTGGTGTTCATGTCTTACCAATTGTAATACGCCGATGTTCACTCGCAGTTGATGGAGCAGATTCTGGTGGTGGTCGTGTCGGTGTTGAAGTCCTGGCAGGCGAACTAGCGCTTTCAAGGGTGGAAATTTCACCAAGTACCTCGGGTTCCATTTCCTCCCGACAGCTAGGATGCTCAACTGAAAAGTTACACAAGTCACGTTAATTACACAAACGGCGACAATGCGGTTGAGATAAATACAGAACATACAATGTAGGCTAGCCAATGTCTAGCCAAACTAGTCAAGTGCATAGCCAAACAAAGCATTTTTACATAAGTATTTTTTTCAAGTATCTATAATTTTATAAGAGCTTTTATTGCACTACATTCCAAAGCATAATATTGTACTTTTTACCCCACAACATTACTGTACTGTTTAAGCCTATTGAATGTGGACATTTTCACATCTTTCTCTGATATTTCATAATTATTTTCAGACTCTTACCTTAAGCTCTATGATTAGACACATCTCTCTTTAATATATTTTTAGTAGAATATCTTTAGCAGTGAAATAATTGTATTTTATCAGGGTATCTGTACAAGTAACATTACTGGACATGCACTCCGTCCACAACGTGCTAATAAACTAGCGTTTTGCTAGCTTGCAAATTATTGGTTGATAGCACACTGGCTGGCTGACAGACAAACAACAAACTTGCACAAAAATTGTGCATTGAAAGTACGCTTTCTCGTGATCTTACTATATTTCACAATTAAAAACTTACCGGGAGGCTCCACCGTCGACTCCAGCAACGAGGTGGCCGTATTGATGCCTCCTTCTCTTCTCAAACTTGCCGGTCTGTGTCCGTAGATTGCGTCCATCATATCCAGCCACTTCCAATTTTTTCGGTGAACACCACTCCGGCTGTTGTGGTCTTTCACCTTACGGTAGTCGCTCCGCAGTTTCTTGCATTTAATGCGGCACTACTCGGATGTCCGCTGGTAACCCTCGACAGCCATCCTCTCAGAAACATGCTGAAAAACCTTTTTGTTTCTCATCGAGTTCCATTTGCACCCTTTCTTCACCGATGATACCTGAGAAGGTCTGCACCTCCTGGGTTAACCACAGTAAAGTAATAATGCTGCGCGGAAACATTGTTGCGACGGTGTTGTAGTTTAAAAATGGCGACTCGTGTTTTGTCTTTTCCCTTGCGGCACGCGCAAATGACGACACTCTTTCAACCAATCAACGTTCCACCCTTTAGTACCAAACAACTGTGTCAGGTACTCCAACGGAAGGGCACCTATGGAAGTAAATTTGTGTCATCGGATTTTGAAAGAAAAAGGTGATTGAATTTTTTGCAGTTATACTGCTATAAATTTAACCTGCCAAAGACGATGATGGTGCACTTCTACACGGCCATCGTGGAGTCCATCCTCTGCTCCTCCATCACCGTCTAGTACGCTGCAGCCACAGCCAAGGACAAGGGCAGGCTGCAGCGTGTAATCCGCTCTGAAGAGAGGGTGATCGGCTGCAATCTACCGTCCCCGCAGGACTTGTTCGCTTCTAGGACCCTGAAGCGAGCCAAAAAGATCGTAGCTGGCCCCTTCCACCCCGGACAAAAACTGTTTGTGCCCTCCCATCTGGCAGGAGGCTGAGGTGCATTAGGACTAAGACCTCCCGCCACACGAACAGTTTCTTCCTGTCGGCAGTCGGGCTCATCAACAGAGCCACTGACTGACTATAACATTCCACCGGTCACTTTCTTTCATTCTGCACACGTCACTTTCACTTGTCCCTTTTGTCACTTTCTGTTTGCTGGGGCACTTTATTTTTTTAATTTTTAATAATTTTAACTTTATTCTTTTATTTTAAACTAACCCATAGCCTTATTCTACTAACCCATAGCATTAGCATTTTATTTTATTTTATTACTCGTACACTGCTGACTTGTCGTCTTGTCATACTGTCTACTGTCACGCACCAACTGCCAAGTCAAATTCCTTGTATGTCTGACATATTTTGGCAATAAATGTTTCCTGATTCCTGATTAATAATGAACCAGAAACAAGCACAGAAGGGGGTGTTGAATTTTATTATATATAATAGTCAATAACACTCAATACAGTTGACAGCAAATTGAATTAATTACAAAAACAATAGACACATATAAGACTAGAAAAACAAAACAGAATTGCTCCAAAACAATATCAAGTGATTACAGATGGTTACATGTCAAGTGCAAAGGTAAAAATTGCTTGTTTCTTGGTCACTCTGCGTACTGCTTCGGGATAGTTTTCTGAATAGTGAATATCACTCACGATTGAATTGGAGACAGTTGCAGTACAACTACTTAGTTGTTTTCCATTATCAGGACTGAATGGAGCCCCAGCAGCCAATCAGAATCCGTGTTCTTGCAGACCATGGCCATATAGTAGTTAATACATTAATAAAGATAACACACACATTATATATATATATATATATACATATATATATATCTATATATGAATCAATAACAATCTCTACCCTGTGGTGACTTGTTTTAAACACATGTTTCGCCAAATGAATCAAAGTAGAATACAGATTTTCTAACAGCTTGATTTGTGCAGCTGTAGTTAAATAATTTTTATCCCATTTACTTATTAAATAATCTACTCATTTTGAATTTCTTCACGACCAGGGCTGTAGCGGAGGGCAAACGCACGTAAACGCCATTTACGCACCTCTAGAATTTTGGAAATAGCGTTTACGCACCTCAAAGTTCCCTGCGCCTTGTATTCTTCCGTTGGAATAATCCGAAATAAACTTGGTGTAATTTTAAAACAGCGAAGACTACGTTTCCTATTGTTGAACATATAAACGCCCTAGTCTGAATCATGTTCATCTGCGCTGTATTACGGTCTGTGACCATCCAATCAGTGACTTGCGGCTGCATCAGCGACACCAATCAGGATCCAGGAGGTGTGTAAAGACATACACGTTCACTGGATTTTTACCTCACGGACCGGTTTCCTGTCAGACAATATTTCGCGGACCGGTCGAGAAGGTCCGACGGGGGGGTGTAGTAGTAGTCGCGCGCTCTGTGTTCGCTGGTCGTGCACGGTAAAAGGACAAGAAAAACGCCTGGTGATGCGTAGATTAGAAAACAAGTCAGTTCTCAAAAAAAAAACCATGCTGTATAGGCTATTTATGATGACATAGTACATGAGTGTTAAAGTCAACATATTTTTTCAGGCAGTGATAGGACAGGCAATGATGCAGAGAGCACAGGGAGAGGAGAAACAGTAGGTCGAATAGAGAGAGGAAAGCACAGAGGAGCCATGAACCCCAGAACGCGTGTTCTGGGGTTCAAGGAGGCCCTCTGGGCACTACTCTAAAAAGGAGACTCCGTATGTAGATAGTTCTTAATCTGCAATTGTGTTGTTGTGTTGTGTGTGTGTTGACATACTTTGACATACTTTACTGTTTTCTTAAATTTAATGAACTACAAACTACTAACACATGTATTCATTGTCATTGATTGTATATGACTTTTACTGATAACATAATGCAATATAGCCAGGACAGCCTTTCAGAGTCGCAACGCTTTGTGTTGCGTTGCTTCGCATCGCGTCAAGGTCTGTATGATCACAAAATTCAGAGTTTACCCACCTCTAATTTTACCAGTACAGCACTGTTCACGACTGACAGCACACAGCTCATGAGGTGAAGGGGTGCGGGTGAAGCCCACAACTGGAGTCAGATCCAGATCATCCTCTTTAACTCCAGGTGGAGGAGTGAAACGGAAGCGCTGGAGGAGGGAAGTGAAGAAGAGGAAGAGCTCCATCCTGGCCAGACTTTCTCCAGGACACGCCCTGTGTCCTGTGAGGGAACAGGCTTTAGACAATCTCAAAAGCGTAAATTGGTATTGGTAAAAATCCTTAGCTGAGCTTCCTGACCTGCAGAAAAGGGCATGAAGGCGTCTCTCCTGATGAATTTACCCCCCGTATCCAGGAAGTGGGAAGGGTTAAAAGAATTTGGGCTCTCCCATTCACTCTCATCATGATGGACAGAAGTAAGAAGAGGAAACACAGTGGTCCCCTGTAAACAGAAGAAATCAGCAACATGCAACATTTGGGACCAAGTTGTGGATTTTATTTGGCGACTCACCTCTTTGATGAAGAAGCCCTGGAAGGTGACGTCTCGGCTGGTTTTGTGAGGAATGGCAAGGGGGACAACGTTGGCCAGTCTCTGTGTCTCATGGATGACAGCATCAGTGTACGGCAGGTTCCTCCTGTCCTCTACTCGGACCTGACGGCTTCCCACCACCCTGCTCAGCTCCTCCTGGACCTGGTCTGGATTTAAATAATATTCATGTTCTTTAAAGTCTGCCTTAAGGTACAACTTCAACTAAACATTGGAACGTGTAAGAAAAAAAAAAACTTTAAAAAAACTCATACTTATCTACTAGTAGTACTACAAATCTTACTGACATGCAGAGGGTCTAAACATATCACTTACCTTGAATTTGAGGATATTTGGCCATGAGCAACAGTACCCATCTCAGCGTATTTGATGTCGTATCAGTACCAGCCCCAAAGAGGTTGCTAGCAGTTGACACCAGATTCTCTATGTTGTAGTTTGAATCCGGAATCTTTAAATCCTTATTCATAGACAAGAGATTTAGATTTACAATGTAGAAATATAATGGGGGTATGTGGTACATTTGTCAAGAGAAAAATGTTTTTTCAAAATATGAACCATGTATCAAAAATAGCACCCTTGTTTGTATTACCTCCAGCTTCTGTTTGTGTGCTAGAAACGAGTCCACAAATCCTCTGCACATCTGAACATTTAAAGTTTCTTGTAAATTTCCGATCAGCTGTTTTATTTGTTTTCGGTTTTCAGCAACATTCCTCTTGAGACGCATCCTGTTGCTCACCCATTGAAATATCAGTGGGTACATTTTGAACAACTGTTGGAATTTTACAGAGATTAAACACGTTCAGCATGTTATTTGTTTTATCTATATGTCATGAATGCACAGTACAAAAAAAAGGTCATATGCCTATTACCCCAAGAGTCTGTAATTCTCACTATAACCCACTTAAGGTACATCTTAATGAAAGACAAAGTGATACCTGTACTGAAGGAGAACCTGCAAGTCTGAAGTTTTCATTTGCTCGGTCTACCATGAGTTTAAACTCTTTATCACTGTATTCAAATCTGCTGCCATAGACAATTGAACAGATAATGTTGGAGACTGCATAGTTCATTGACTGGGCAGTACTGAAGGGTTGACCTATCAACAAAAAATGAATGATGAAAAAAAACACCAATAGGAAATACTTAATAATGCAATATGCAATATAGGAGACTAGTTACCTTCATGTCTTTCAAACACTTCTATCAAATACTGAATCTCCTCAATGATTTTATCCTCTGCTGCTTTTTTGCCCATCCCAAAGTCTCTCAGGTTGCTCAGAGCAAAACGCCTCATTTCTTTCCACGAGTCCCCATTGGAAAATGAGATTCCGTTCGCTGAAGTGAAATCAAGTACACATGTTTTTGTCAAATGTTATTTAGACAAAAACAAAAAATGTTGTCTAATATTTTCAGGATAGTTTCAGCAAGAAGTTGAATGATGAACTTTTATTTTTCTTCAGGGGGATTCACTTTGAACACAAATATCAAATGAATGTCAACAATCATTTATGACACCATATAATGAAGTAAATGCATCATAAAAATAAAAAAACACAAAATGTTTTGTTTTGGAAATCTATAAAGTACTTCAGATGCAGTTAAAAACAAATTTACACTATTTTATCAATGCCTGTGAAGCATTTGAATGCTGTGTGGGACCAAGTGATGCCGCTTTCATCCTGGACCTCATGTACCTGCACCCTAAAGATCAAAGTGCACATTCAGGTCTCAGAGCGTACAAAAGGTCTCTTGCAAAAGATCTTGGTCGATCTACTATCTGCTATCGCGCACATTGGTTCCCCTGTTGCTTTGCCACTCTGTTCCACAACCTTTCTTCCGCTCTGTTGATGCTACTGCTTTTGTCTGAAAAACGATGTCCCTACAACTAATGGAAAAAATGAAATCAAATTCTATTATACTGTAGCTGTATACTTTGAGCTCAAATGTGGGTGTCACCTAAATCACCTTATAGTATGAGTGAGTATTACTAAAATCATCTGCGTTATACTTACTTAGTGAACCATTTAAGTCATGGCCAGTTGGACTGACATATCTCTCTCCAAACTCCACAGCATGGTTGACCAGTGCCTGCTTCACGGTCTTGTATCCAGCCAGAACCACCACTTTCTGGGGTCCAAGATACACTGAGAACACCGATCCATATTTCTTGGAAAGCTATGACACACAAGAAGCAGTAATCATTACAACTTTGAAAAAAGATAGTAGTTAAATACCAGAATATCACACTGAATGCTAAACATGGACAAAGAATAAAGAAGAATATTAATTGCAAACAGGGATACAAATCTCATTTGATTGAAACACACGTGTGCCACCTGTCATTTAAATCTCGTATCATCTTGCTCACTAAATTTAAATCCAAGAACATCACTCAGAATTCCAAACATGGACAAAAAAGATAGAAACACTTCATAAGATCAGTTTCATGAGCACTTATTCCAAATCTGCATTTAAAATGACTGTTGAGAAGATATTAAATGTCATACACTAATATATTGTGTTAAAGCAATAACATGTATTGCAAATTGCAAACAGTCAAAAATTACAAATACCAATTGATTGAAACACACGTGTGCAGCCTGTTATTCAAATCTTGTATCATCTCGCTCACAAACACATTACTCACATCAACAAGAGAGCGGTCCAGTCTCTTGAGATCCATCTGAAGCAAGTTACCAAGCAGGGGAAGAGGTTGAGGTCCAGGAGGCTCCCTCCTCTGGTCTTTGGAGCGGAAAAAAAAGGAGACAAGAATGCACATGAGGACCAGCATCAGAGCTACTGTAACGTAGGACTGGAAAAGATCTTCCAACATCATCATATTGTAACTTTTGGAACGCAGTCCTCCCAAGAAACCTTTCAGCTGAACAGCTTTGTGAAAAGTAAGCTGACGGGATAAATATCTTATAGTCGCAGGCAGATCTTTCTCAATATGCGTTCTTGGTGTTCTCACGAAACGTTATCAGTCGCAGTCTGATTACTGTTCCAATTCTAAAGTTCGCATCTGTCCTAAAACGGTCAGAATACCTGGATGTGACTCAACACAAACAGAGGAAATTAAACACAAGTGTAAGTCGAAGTTTAGAAAGATTATAAATATATAATATTTAAGTCGCGGAATGTAATTTTAGGACTTTTTCAAACGAGAAGTTATTTGTTTAGGCAACATATCTGTGGTCTGTTTGTCAACATTCAGCCTTGGTAACAATTTGCTCCGTGGATGTTGATGTGACGTGTAGTTAACAGTCAGCCTCATCTCAGCCCGCAGAGAGGAGCCTGTTCTCGGCAAGTCTCCTGTGAAATGCTCCGCTGGTATTCACGTCTCCGTACCGGTTATACATAAGATATAACTATACTATAACAAGGCTGAGTGTTCATAACTTTTAATGTGTTGTCAGAGACTGATGTTTGCTCACCGGTAACGTTACGTGTGTTTGAGGGCAAAGTTTACATGTTTAAATTTAAACGTTGCTTAACGTTGTGTCTGTATCCAGAGTGTGCGGGCTTGTTAATGTCTATCATTGTGCATTCAAACTAATTAAAGGGAAAAAACAAAGAACAAAACAAAACAGTCCCTTTTGCCTACTTGACCAGGAACCCCCCCCCCACCCACTAACCTAGCACTTTCAGCACTAGCAAGGCTCACTAACCAAAATACAGAGGGGTGGTCCGCCCAGGTCTTGCCTAGTGTTTCTAGACAGGAGGCTAACTATGGGTGATGTAGGCACATGGGAACCTTGCACATTCCCACTTCCCCTTTTCCCTGGGAACAAAAAAAAGATGGGTAAACATAAAACTAAAAATACTCTTCTCACAGCAACACAGAACAAAAATCACAGCATCACCTCTGGTTATGTCCACACAGGACACCAGAGAGAGTGAACCACAACAAATGTAATCCTTATATATCCTTCCGAGGGTGAGTGGGTGAGACACAGAAACTGGGGAACGTAACATTGTCTATCATTGTGCATTCAAACTAATTAAAGGGACATGCGGAGACCTTCATAGAAACTCTAAACCGCCAGCAGCACGTCAGCTTCAAAGAAACTCTGATGCTCTGAATTGTAATAATAATGAATAAATATTTTCCACATATGAAGCATATTTCTCTGTAAGATATTTAATGTCTGTTCAGCTGCTTGCATATGCTTGAAAATGTTACTATTTATTTAATAGTTTGAAAATGTAAATCTAACTGTAGCACCTTTGATGCATCAAAGATATGAAATACTACGTTAATCACTAATGATCATGTAATCTATCTTACGGTATGTAGCCTCATTGATCACTATATTGTATACATATAATACCATGAGGTTAATCACTATTAATGTAGAGACACAGAATAGATTCAAGTACATCACCAATTTAATTTATAGTGATGTTTGTGCAGTTTGTGCAACTGTACGAGGACCACAACACTGATTTAAGGCCCCTTGATGTTTGAGTAATAAAAAGACAAACGGTAGGTGTGTGTGTGGAATGTAACCCTGTCCGGTAAAATATTAACTGTTTAATTATTGTTACTGTATCCAACCTCCTCTTACTTTATAAAACCTTTATAAAGCTAATGCAGTGTGATGTAGTACAAAAGCCCTGAATTAAATGTTCCCCTCAGTAACGTTTTGTGTTTCTTCAGTCCAATATGAATATAAATTAGATATACACTTGTCAGTTTTAATTCAGTAAAGTTCAGCAGCACAACAAACTACAGCTGCTCCTCTTCATCGGCTTTAAAAAGATGTTTGACTGTATAACAACTCTGATCTGAAAAAAACAAAGGGGGTGGAGGGAAAGACAAAAGAAAGGACCTCTATTAGGAGCTTAAAAAAATGAAGGCCTCTCAAGAGTGTTACAGCTGAACGATGTAATATGAAAAAAAGCCATCCTGCAAGTTAACACTTCCCCTGCTTCTTAATCATTAAGAGAAAGCTCAAAAAGTCAACGTAACTAATGAATCCATCCGAACAGGTGGGCTGATACACAACGTGTATGTGTTTACATCCTGATTGGTGTTGCCGCCGCAGCCGCAAGGCGCTGATTGGAGACTCACAGACCAGACAGCGCAGATGAAAATTATTCAGACTACAGCATTTATATGTTCAACAATATGAAACGTAGTCTTAGGTGTTTTAAAATGACACCAAATTTATTTCGGAATGTTCCAACGGAAAAATGCAAGGCGCAGGGAACTTCGAGGAGCGTAAACGCTATTTAGAGGTGCCTAAATGCTATTTCCAAAATTCCAGAGATGCGTAAACTGCATTTACGTGCGTTTAACTTCCACTACAGCCCTGCTTATGTGTATCATTATTCTTGCTATGCATTTTACACTGTGTAAAACCTGAGGATTCAAATGACATCCTTACTCATTAATAACACAAGTGAAACAAATGTATTTACTGTCCTAATGGAAGAAAAAAGCACTCGACTGTAATATACTTCATTTACAGCTTTGTCTTATTCACACTGCTTTGTTTATCTCACCAGACGTGTGTGTGTGAAGAAAAAGTAGAGACCGACGTTCCAGACAGTTATAGATATGTGGCTTAAGTCTTTAAAGGACTTGACCTAATTCAAACTTTAGTTTCACTTGTTCATGTATTTGCACTTGTTTTACTCATTCCAAGTATTAATTAAATAAATAGCAATGTTAGTTACATATAAATGGAAAGATTTGCTCTGCTGATATCAAAGGATTAAGTTGTGTTGAAATCCGATTCATCATATTTAAAAAAGTAAAATTACGTCATTCTGTACATGTACCATGAAAATGAACAACTGTATATGTGGGGCTATTATTTTCAAATTAAATAATACAAAAACCAGTCCCTGGTCTAATTTATTTGATGAGCGACACTTTACTCCTTTGTTGAAATTTATTAAAATGACTTGATACCACAAGGGGTACGCGGCAAAACCTAAAAACCTTTCTCCCATCATGGTCTTCAAGAGGCCACCTTCACTGAGAAGAAATACAAATATCTACTAGTACAGCTGTATGTTTATGGAACTAATCTTTTATCTTGAAAGTGGATGGTGTGGCAAACCAGGGGGAGGAACAAAGCACTTGGGGCGGAGCCCCAAGCTCCGGTTGGGGGAGGTGATAAGGGGGATTTATTATCCTGTGCAGGTGCTCCAGCCACTGGGAACGTGGCACTGGTCACACCTGCGGCCTATCTGGTAATCAGAGCAGACCCTAGATAAGGAGAGGAGAAGAGACCGGACGGGGGGAGACGTCGGAGAGGAGGTAACCCCAGGACTCACCGCTCTACTCTACTCTGCTCCTAACAGGACAAGGAAGCGGGCGCCACGTAGGAGGAGACGCCACATATTTCAGTTTGGAAGCCGGTTGGAAGAGCCGTAGTTATTGACCTTTGTCATTAAAAGGACCCTTTTTGTTTGCATTTGCTGTCTGAGTTTCTTATTTTACGCCCGAATCTGGCCTCACTCCCCCTGGGTTACCACAATGGTTATACGTATACTGCGTGTGCACTTCATCCTGTTTGCTGCAGTGTAAACATCCCTGCTTTGGGACTCATAAAGAAACATTTAATCTCACCTTGATCCAAGGTTTATTTGATCGGGAAGCACTAGCTGTGAGAACAGTCAAACTTTGTCCTCACACAATCAAATTTAATCTATTAGGCAGTGAGAGAAATCCCGAACATCATCTTCATTATCTTCATGTCACAACAATTTTAAACCTGAAAACCCTCCCGTTGGGTCTCCTCATGCCAAAAACAGATGACAATCTGAAGGTCAACCTGCCAAACAAGTCATTAGCATTGCGTTCCCCTCTCCTGTGGAAGACAAATCCCTCAATATAGCAATTACTTGATGTAAAGTGATTCACATAGTGAGTATAATGCAGATTTGCGTGATAATCCCTCACAGTGTAGGTTTATCCAGATGACACATACAGTGCATTTCATTTAATGATACAATGTTAAAATCACACAGCTCACAATCTACAGACATAATGGTTGATTTTTTTTCCACCGGTCGTGGTGTTTCAAATGTTATTGGCCTCGAAAGAGTGTGTGCAAAGAATGCAGCTGGGACAATATTCTCCTTCTGGGGGGGGGGATATTAGGCACTCTTTTAGTGGCAGGAATAAAAAAGCAGCACCCTTTAGGAAATAAGAAATAATGGTTTGAATTAGTCATCATTCAACGTGCTCCCATTTTTTCACCGATTTAAATATTCAACTAATATTTCACAAAAAATGTTTGTACTCAATTTTACTTTAGGAAATGGAATCATTTTTGCCAACGGGGAAGCATGGAAAGAAATGAGGCGTTTTGCTCTGAGCAACCTGAGACACTTTGGGATGGGCAAAAAAGCAGCAGAGGATAAAATCATTGAGGAGATTCAGTATCTGATAGAAGTGTTTGAAAGACATGAAGGTAAATTGCATCCTTTTATTTCATTATGGTTTTATAAAAAAAAAAAAAATCATCATTCATTTTTCTGTTTTATAGGTCAACCCTTCAGTACTGCACAGTGAATGAAGTATGCAGTATCCAACATCATCTGTTCGTCTATGGCAGCAGATTTGAATACAGTGATAAAGAATTTGAACTCATGGTACACTGAAAAAAAAAATCTGTAAAATATACGGTAAATTACTGTCAGCTGTGGTTGCCAGAGGTTTACCATAAAAAATAAAGTGACGCCGTATAAGACATTAAGGTATGTTTTTTTGCACCCGTAAAATTCCCAGGTGAGAACCGCTTTGTTTACAGTAAATAATCATTAAAAAAAACGGACACACTGTAAAAAGAAATCTGTGAAATATACGGTAAATTACTGGCAGCTGTGGTGTGACGGAGCGTCCGTCACTAGCTGCATACGCAGCGCACACACACACACACACACACACACACCAAGCGTATACCGTATAAGACATTACGGTACGTTTTTTGCACCTGTAAAATTCACAGTTGTGAACCGTTTTGTTTAGGGAAAACCACTACTAGAAAAACGGATACACCGTAAAAGGAAATGCGTGAAATTTACGGTAACTTACAGTTTTGTTGCCGGCAACTGTATTTGCCGGAATTCCATTGCAAAAAAATAAGGTATAATGTATTACAATTGGTTCGCATATATTTCAGTCAACATCAGGAAATACTAAATAAAGCTTATTGTAAATCAAGATCCAGGAAGTGGAGTGGTTCGGGACCTTGTGCTTGGGGACTTGTAGCCTCAGGTGTTCACTGCGGATTGGGATCATCCTCTCTGTAGCCCAAAAACAGAAACAAAGGCAAAGTTAGATTGATGCACTGCTTGAGCAGAGACACCTTCACTGCCTTCTTGTGTTTAACTGCGCTTTAATGACTTCAAAGAAACCAACACTGAATATAATTCCGCTTTATAGTGAATCAGTGTTGAATGTTAAAAGAGGACCCTTTTTAGCACAAAGGCATCAACCTGGCAAAAAACAGGACAAGGTGAACAAAGACAGCGCCTAATAGCCAAATGGCATGAATACGTAGTTACCACTCTGACGACAGAACGATCTGGCGCTGAATGGTAGTGTTGTTACCTCCGATCCTCCTGCTTCGAAGCTTGTGTCGAAATATGAACCAGTGCAGGGTGAAGCAAATGTATCGGTGCTTGGTTCGTTCGCTGCTGATCACGTCCTCAGTGACGTCTGAAGCTTCGTTCCGGCGCACAGTAACGTGACCGCTTCGAATTGATTCAAATGGGCACAAAACCGGGTTGGGGCTTGTCTGTTTGATACAGTCAAAGTCGGTGTTGTAGCAGTAGTAGCAAAGATCAAATTTACAATGGAACCTGTGGCAAAGAGAGGTCGCTCCGAGATGTGGGAGCACTTCAATTTGATTTCCTCTAACAAGGTTTGTAATAGGCAGGCCAAGTCTGTCATTTGTATTGTGTAATTATGGATGTTTATTTTTATTTGGGTTTTGTAGTCAAACTATGTGCCTTTTTATTTTATTCGTGAAAAATGTGCTTTTGTAAATTCTGTTGTCAGGTCCAATGTTTGGTTTGCCATCAGCAATTGGCCTATAAAATAACACCTCATCCATGCTGAGGCACTTTCGTGCCAAGCATGAGGCTGGTCAAGCTGCAGCAAGCATCCATGGTGGGTACAATTCCTCTAATTCAGTAGGTCCCTTCTACATGTAATCTTAATGTTATAAATATATAATATATGTTCATACATTCATTTTATTCCAACATTTACTCATTAAAAAGTATTATTATAATATAATAATATTATGTATCCATGGCCTGTTGTATTGTAGGTGATAGGAAGGCCAAGATTGACGAGGCACTGGTGAACATGATTGTCAAGGATTCGCAGCCCTTCAAGGTATGATATTTATTTGCCACATACATTGAGGTATTTGTGTAAAACCCATAGTAACATTTATTTTGCTGTTTAGGTTGTGGAAGATCAAGGCCTTAGGGCCTTGGTGTCTCTTTTGGACCCCACCTGTCCTTCCTTCAAGGCAGACCTTGAAATCTATGGTGGAGGCCAAGTATCACAAGGAGAAGCAGAAGGCCAAAGAAAAGGTCCAGAAGGCTACTACTGTGGCTTTGACCTCTGATATGTAGACATCCATCCACATGGACTCGTACCTGGCCTTCACTTGCCATTTTGTGGATGAAGAGGACAGGTTGGCTACTGTTTTGCCTGCAGTTGCCAAGTTTGGGGAGCGGCACACGGCTTCAAATATTGCCTCTGTGAAAGGGTCCATAATGGAGGAATGGGGAATCCCCAAATCCAAAGTTATGCGCCTAACAACAGATGGGGCCTCTAACATGACCTTGTGTAGTACCATGATGGAGATCAGGCACAGCAACTGCATTGCACATGCATTGAATTTAGTTGTAAAGAAATCAATGAAATTAACACCTGGTCTGGAGGAGGTCCGCACTAAGGCGAGGGATATTGCCACACAGAACCAGCACTGTGGCTAGAGAGCGCCTTCTCTGTCTTCAGAAGCAAATGCGTGCTCCATGTGCAAAACTCATTCAAGAGGTGGAAACGAGATGGAACAGCACCCTGGACATGCTGCAAAGGCTGTATGAGCAGAGAGCCAGTGGGTGCAGCCTTGGCCTATCTGCAAACAGATCTTTCACCACTTACCTCAAACCAGTACGCCAGTATTGGTCAGTGCATTGCACTTTTGGCCCCGGTCAAAGAAGCAACAGTCGAGCTTTCTGCAGAGAAGCACGTGTATGGTTCAAAAATAGTACCCTTGGTCAAGATGTTGCGGCACACAATTGCAGCAAAACAAAGGCAGTTGACGGATGACACGGCCAGAATTTTGGGAAAGCATTTACTAGGCCTAATGCAAGATCTATTTGTGTTGTCACGTAATCTTTTGTGCATTCCTGCCTCATCCGTGCCGTGTGAGCGCGTTTTTTCTAAAGCAGGGCAAATAGTTTCTACAAAAAGAAACCGACTCAACCTCAATACTGTGGAGAAAATTGTGTTCCTCAATAAAAATCAATAATAATTTCATGCCCCATCTCGTGTCCACAAGCACCTCAATATGTCATAACAAACCTGTCCAAAAGCACAATCACTTCCCACATTCCAGATTCAAACAATTCACATAAGTCCTCATGACTGCCATGAACTGCACATGCAGTAGGAAGCACTTGCTGGTATTTTAAATTATATTGCTTACATACTAATTGATATATATATATATATATATATATATATATATATAATATATAATATATATGACATATGAATATGACATTTTCTTAACATTTCTGAAGGTTTCTTCAATCACTCATGAATTCATAAAACATCCTCATGTAACATCGGTCAATAGCTGGAAGGTGACAAATGGTTGGAGTGCCTTCATAAAAAAGAAAATTCCAACCGATCACCCCCCCATTCATTAGTAAGGATTTAGGGGTTACATATTTCTACTACAACATAGAGAACCTGGTGTCAACTGTTGGCAACCTCTTTGCGGCTGGTACTGATACGACAGGAAACAACACTGGGATGGGTTCTCTTGCTCGTGGCCAAATATCCACAAATTCAAGGTAAGTGATATGTTTAGACCTGCTGCATGCCGATAAGATCCAACTGTCAGACTTAAGTTAGTAGTTGAAGTATGAGCTTTTAAAAAGGTCAGTCTTTTATTTTCACATGTTCCATAGTTTAGTTGAAGTTGTACTTCAAGGCAGACTCAGGAATCAGGATTCATTACATTACAGGTCATTTAGCAGACGCTTTTATTCAAAGCGACTTACATTACACTTTAAACCCATGGCTTTTTCACATTTTTGCCCAGGGAGCAATTAGGGGTCAGGTGTCTTGCTCAGGGACATTTCGACATGGAACACGGGGCAGGCTGGAATCGAACCACCAATCTTGTGCTTCCCAGCACACCTTCTCTAACCCCTGCGCCACGACAACCCCGATTCATATTGAACCTCATATTGAACCAACATGATTTAAATCCAGACCAGGTCCAGGAGGAGCTGAACAGGGTGGTGGGAAGCCGTCAGGTCCGAGTAGAGGGCAGGAGGAACCTGCCCTACACTGATGCTGTCATCCATGAGACACAGAGACTGGCCAACGTTGTCCCCCTCTCCCTTCCTCACAAAACCAGCCAAGATGTCACCTTCCAGGGCTTCTTCATCAAAGAGGTGAGTCGCCAAATAGTTGCATGTTGCTGATTGATTCTGTTCACAGGGGACCACTGTGTTTCCTCTTCTTACTTCTGTCCATCATGATGAGAGTGAATGGGAGAGCCCAAACTCTTTTAACCCTTCCCACTTCCTGGATACGGAGGGTAAATTCATCAGGAGAGACTCCTTCATGCCCTTTTCTGCAGGTCAGCAAGCTCAGCTAAGGATTTTTACCAATACCAATTTATGCTTTTCAGATTGTCTAAAGCCTGTTCTCTCACAGGTAGCAGGGCGTGTCCTGGAGAAAGTCTGGCCAGGATGGAGCTGTTCCTCTTCTTCACTCACCTCCTCCAGCGCTTCCGTTTCACTCCTCCACCTGGAGTTAAAGAGGATGATCTGGATCTGACTCCAATTGTGGGCTTCAACCTCACCCCTTCACCTCATGAGCTGTGTGCCGTCAGTCGTGAGGGAATTCAAAATGAGAAGATAATTTAATAACTAGGATAAAAATTCCTTATACAGCTGCACAAATCAAGCTGTTATAAAAGCTGTATTCTATTTTAGTTCATTAGGCAAAACAATGTGTTTTAAAATAAGTCACCCCAGGAAAAAGATTGTTATTGATTCATTTTATATATATATATATATATATATACACACACATATATTATATCTATAATCTATTGACTTTATTTCCATGCTCTGCAAGAACACTGATTTTGATTGGCTGGGGAGCCTTTAGTGGTTAGGTGTCTTGCTCAGGGACACTTCGACATGGAACATGGGGCAGCCTGGACTCAAACCACCAACCTTGTGCTTTCCAGCACACCTATAACCCCTGCGCCACGACAACCCCCAAATATATTAGTCTTTAAGGTCCTTTGGTTAAAGTTGCACGTTTTTGTTTTATCTTTGAAGATGCCTATGAGCAAAGACTATAAAATTGAGATATTATCAGAAGTAAATAAAGAATGCTTTAAAGTATTTTTTTAGGGGTGTGTGTTTGTGAACTTGAGTTTATATGGAAGATCCAGAGCAAAATAAAAATGGCATTTGTGATAGTTGAAAGACATGCTCTGGGGATCAGGTTAATTGGGGACTTTAAATTACCGGTAGATGTGTGAATGGATGTATGTCTCTGTGTTAGCCCTGCGATTGGCTGGCGACCAATCCAGGATGTACCCTGTCTATCGCCCGAAGTTGGCTGGGATGGACTCCAGCCCCCCCGCAACCCTGTGTGCAGGACAAGCGGTTTGACAATGGATGGATGGATGGATTTGTGATAGTGTACATGATTACGATAAACAAAAGTGGCAGTGAGGCTCTATATGCCTTTCATAGAGTGCTGAGGCAAACAAAGGCTTAGAGTGAACAGCATGTGGTGAGAGATAAACGTTTGACTTGTTGTAGCGTCGGCCTGAGAGCTGACAAATGAACCCTTTCTCACAACGGCAGGAGAAGCAGCACCTACAAAGGCCTGGGGCGCGGCCTCAGCGTCAAGCGCCATCCGAAAAAGGAGAACGCCGGCAATGGGGGCAGAAAAGATTAAAGGTGCAAAATATGTGGAGCAGGTACTCTGCAAAACGTTGACTTGTTGCTAGACAACAGAACCATGCCAGCAGAAAGAGCTTTGACAATTAAGCAGAATTATTCTATGTTACTGTTTAATAAAACCCCATAAGACATTCGAGAGCTTCCTCATCACGTTTATTCCTCACCACAAGCTGTTCACTCCAATTGAATTCTAAAAGAACAAAAACTCTGAAGTCCTGTCTGCCGGGAGACATCGCATCCATCCACATACCAAAAGAATACAAGAATACAAATTACTTGAATATAGACAACTTAAAGTGGTAAACCGGTATTGGGACAGATGTGATGGGACGTCAACATGTGGTTGGATCAATGGGAGTTGGGACTCCCTGGCAGCCTGCTGGAGTTTAATCACACCAGACGTTGAATCTCCCCTGTGACAAGTTATTGTCTATTGAGCAGAGGGGAAAAGAGTACTCAAAATTTGTACCCAAGTACAAGTACTGTCACATTGCTCAAATTGTACTCATTTACAAGTAAAAGTACTAGTGTGTTAATACTTTAGTAAAAGTACTCTTCTTAAAAACTACTAGCACAAATTACTTTGAAAACCGATGGATGTACAGCTCATGAAGTGAAGGGGTGAGGGTGAAGCCCACTGTCAAGTTTAGTGTGTTTTTTTGGATTGAACCACGGCTCTGCCAAAACTTGAAGAGCTTTCTCTCCGGTGGACGCAAAGGACAACTCGAGAACTGTTGATTTTATGATCCTTTATTTCTCTTAGGGCTGGTTTGGTGGATCAGACAAAGAACAGAGCAGGTTGATAACCTTTCAAACACAAAGCAAAACCCATGAATTAATAAAGTACACTTCGATAATCACTTTCCTAAAGTAATAATAAATGCGGCTGAATTCTCGAACCAATCGAAAATTATTCAGATAAACCGAGGATAAGTCTCCATTACTTAATTTAAATGACACATTTTACTAAGTAAAGCAAAGTATGAACAATCAATAAATCATACTGTCCTACCAGTTGCGTTTCTGGGAGATTAGGAGCTGTGGCCACAGTGTCTTTTTCCTCAGGACCGAGTGAGAGGGCCATCTGACCTCTCCACAAACATTTTATGCCATGCGCTTCCTGTTCGTACTCAGGCACTTCCTGTGGGTGGAATCTCCATTAGCCGCATCGTCGCCCCCTGCAGTCTGGGTGCGCTCCGACTGTCCGGGGTGGATATGGGCCTTGAGTGCTCTGTGCGGTTTGTGTGGTGGAAGATTTTGCACAGACAATCGTTAAGTAAGAATCAAAGGCTCTGAGTCAAGTATGTCTCTTCTCCGTTTATTTCCTTGCAAGGGAAAAAGGGTCACAACAGCTACGTGGTCAGTAGACTGTCAAGAACCTCCTTTTCTTCCCAACACATCGAGGCAGTTCTTATACCCAAATTTAGATATCGGTGGCGTCAACAGAAACCGTTAACATCTTGTTGAGTATCTACAGCCAGGGTACTGGGAACATCTTATCCATGTAAGACACGTCAGCTCTTTGACCGTATCCTTGCTCTCCCAACATGCTTAAACAAAGGTGGTCATAGACATAACAAACACTTTGTTCAATCTCTACAGCTATGACGCTGGAAACGCCCAGTCCAAGTGGGAGACATCAGTTCTTATGTCAGTGCCTTTGTGACCTAAGCACTTGGAACTAATAAACTGGTTATACAAATGAAGCATTTAAAAGGGTCACATATCATTTTCCCATTACACTTGTGACCGGAGATTGGCGCAACACCCACAACTGGAGTCAGATCCAGATCATCCTCTGTAACTCCAGGTGGAGGAGTGAAACGAAAGCGCTGAAGCAGTGTTCATTTTGTCGACGAAATCTATGATGAAAGTGTTTCGTTAACGAATCTTTTTTTCCATGACTAAGACAAGACGAAGACGTGGCGAAAACGATCTTAAAAAATAGAAACTATGACTAAATCTATTCCAACTTTCGTTAACGAGACAAGACAAGACGAACATGTTGGTGGTTGACAAAGTCACGATACTTTTTCCCCCTAAATTCGCACGCAGCTAATAGACAACAAACAGGCAAAGTACGTGGGTTATTAACGCGTCATGATGACGTCATCGACGAACCCAAAACGCCAGCGGTGCAGCGGTGGTTCTTGTGCACCGACTACGGACCGCGACCACTATTTTACGCTTCGGCGAGTTTGAATGTGGCTTCGTTAGTTTAGCTCAGCTGTCTCGGTTTAGCTGACTGTTAGCAGGCTGAAGGCTGCTTCACTGAAACATGAAGACTCGTTTAAAGACTGTCGGACCTTTCTGCTCTGTTCTCTGGCGACGGCAGGCAGCGTTTCCTCGGTGGATGAGACGCTCCGTCACAAACACGTCTAACGTAATAAACTTTGCAGGTTCTGAAGCCTCACGCATTTCAACTACAGTTCACGCGCCACATCGTGAGAAGACTCTGTTAGACCGTCTCGGCCACCGTACGTTGGTCACTAAACAACATAGAGGCGCCACACACGTGACAGGTGGCCGTGTCAAAAGCATTGCAAGTAAACCGACAAAGACAACGTGTTGCGTTTAGATCCCCGGTCCTCATGAAGTTGTGACACCTTTGCCAATTTGTTAAATTGCCTTGCAAATAAATGCTATTTGTTAAAATCTAAATCCTTTCATATGATTATTTTTCACATGTCATTTATATTAGCTCACAAACACTTCAACCATTTGTTCTTGGCCCGGCTCCTCCGTCACATTTTACAACCCATTGTGGCCCGCGAGTCAAAACATTTGTTGACCCCTGCTATAGACCTGTCCTAGGAGGGACATCTAATGGACCACCAACCACTGCAAGCTAGACTATTATGCAGTTTTAGACAAGTTGTAGATTAAATGTGACTAAAACTAATTACATTTTAGTAATTTGTTTTCGTCGACGAAAACTAGACCAAAACTAAGAATTAAAATGACTAAACGTGACTAAACGAATATGCATTTTTCGTCTGAAGAATGAGACTAAGACTAAATCTGTGACTGAGACTAAGACTGTGTGCATCTCTTCTACAAGGCCACCAGACATCCAGCGACCTGAAATCGGACTAAGTATCTCTTTCTTTAAACCAAGCTAGTCTGCTGAATTTGTTGTTGATTCTAGTGTCTTAAGTTAATTTGATTGCTGATTTGCTTTAGTTTTTGTCATCTCACGGCCAGTTCTCTTTGTTTGAAATTATCTTGGTTACTAGTTTGCTCAAGCTCTTTCAGTCTTTTACTGCCAGTTTGTGTTCTAGATTCTACTATTAAGTTAACTGCCAGTGTGCCCTCCTAACTCTGCTAGGTTTTAACCTGATCTAAGTCTGTTTTTGCCTTGTTTTCTGAAGCAAATAAGACTTGTATCCTTAAACTCTCATTTTGTCAAAACACCACATGGTGATTGTTCACTGATTAGGGTGTCAAGCTATTGGTGCTTTGCATTTTGAGGAGTTTCTGTCGAGGCCAATCGACCTTTTGTCTCCTAAACGACGGGGGAGCGGTCAGCGCAGCCGCAGCCGACTTCCACTAACGAGGGAGTATTAGAAAGACTACTAGAAATCGTGGGAAGCGTTAGCTTAAGCGTTAGCTTATCCTCGCAGCACGAAGACGAGCAGAACAAAGACCAGGGAGTCTTTCGTGGTGTCTTCGGGGCGGCTGAATACG
Source organism: Gasterosteus aculeatus (assembly GCF_964276395.1). Lineage (NCBI taxonomy): Eukaryota > Metazoa > Chordata > Actinopteri > Perciformes > Gasterosteidae > Gasterosteus > Gasterosteus aculeatus. The sequence goes on along the minus strand of NC_135699.1, from coordinate 11,346,929 downwards.
GCGCCTTCTGCTATTCTTAATAATGTGTTTGACCCCTTTACCCGTGCCTGTTCGAATCTCTTCCCGCAGATACTACAGGCATCGGGCTAGATCTGCTCTCTATCGCAACCTCTCCTCTCTCACCTATCCCACCCGCTCCACACATGTCCAGCACCTCGTCACAGGAGGTCTCTGGAACTGCCAGTCAGCGACTCGCAAGGCTGACTTCATCTCCGGCTTTGCTATCCAGCGGTCACTCGACTTCCTCGCTCTCACCGAGACCTGGATCACACCTGAGAACACATCCACCCCAGCCGCTCTCTCCTCCGCCTTCTCCTTCAGCCACACTCCCAGGCCCACTGGTAGGGGTGGTGGCACAGGTCTACTCATTTCACCCAAATGGAGCTTTTCTCTCTTCCCTCTACCACCATCCACCCCATTGTCCTTTGAATTCCATGCTGTAACAATCACTCACCCGGTACAATTAACCATCATTGTCCTCGACCGTCCGCCAGGCTCCTTAGGTCATTTCTTGGAAGAACTGGACATTCTCCTGTCTAATTTCCCCAAAAATGGACCTCCGCTCATCCTCCTGGGTGACTTCAACATCCAGACAGAGAAGTCATCTGACCTCTTACACCTACTTTCTTCCTTCGCTCTGTCACTCAGTCCCTCTCCTCCTACTCACAAAGCCGGCAATCACCTTGACTACATCTTTACAAGAAACTGCTCTACCACTAACCTCTCTGTAACTCCACTTCATGTGTCTGATCACTTCTTCATCTCTTACTCCCTTCCACTCTCTATAACTAACAAACCTCCCTCATTGACTAACTCTATACCGGCTCGTCGCAATATTCGCTCCCTCTCTCCCTCCTCGCTGGCATCCTCTGTTCTATCAGCCCTCCCTTCAACTGATTCCTTCTCACTCTTGCATCCGAACGCTGCTGCAGAGACTCTCCTCTCAACTCTTTCCTCCTCTCTAGACTCTCTCTGCCCTCTTACGACACGACGGACTGGCAAATCCCCTCCGGCTCCGTGGCTGTGAGAGCCGCCATGCGAGCGTCGGAAAGGAGATGGCGTAAACATAATCGACCTGACGACCTGCTTGAATTTCAATCTCTCCTCTCCTCATTTTCTGCTTCTATCTCTGCTGACAAAAGCTCTTTCTACCAATCCAAAATCGAATCCTCATTCTCTAACCCCATAAAACTCTTCTCGATCTTCTCCGATCTTCTCCGATCTCCTCGAACCCCTTACCCCTCCTCCCCCATCCACCCTTCTTCCGGGAGACTTTGTCAATAACTTCAACAAGAAAATAGCTGACATACGCTCCTCCTTCTCAAACCCACCTCCTACTTCTCGCGTCCCACCGACCTCACCTCTTTCGCACTCACTTTCCTCTTTCACCGCCCTCTCTCCTAACCAAATTCTTACCCTAGTAACCTCTGCCCGTCCGACCACCTGCCCTCTTGACCCCATTCCATCACATCTTCTACAATCTATCGCACCTGACCTTCTTCCGTTCCTCACCTGTCTCATCAACAACGCTCTGTTATCTGGCTGTTTTCCCAATTCTCTGAAGGAGGCAAGAGTCAACCCTCTCCTGAAGAAACCCACCCTCAACCCATCTGAAGAAAACAACTACAGACCGGTCTCTCTCCTTTTTGTCCAAAACCCTTGAACGTGCTATCTTTAATCAACTCTCCTCTTATCTCCACTGTAACAACCTCCTTGACCCCCACCAGTCAGGTTTCAAGGCAGGCCACTCCACAGAGACTGCTCTCCTTGCTGTCTCAGAGCAACTCCACACTGCTAGAGCCGCCTCTCTCTCCTCTGTCCTCATCCTTCTGGACCTCTCTGCTGCATTTGACACGGTCAACCACCAGATCCTTTCTTTCTTTTTTTTATTTCCTCCCTTCAGGAACTTGGTGTAACAGGCTCTGCTCTCTCCCTTCTCTCGTGCTACCTCGACGGCCGCACCTACCGGGTAACCTGGCGAGGATCTGTGTCGGAACCTTGTCCTCTTACTACTGGAGTTCCTCAGGGTTCCGTGCTGGGTTCCCTCCTGTTTTCGCTTTACACTAACTCTCTTGGCGCTGTCATTCGCTTGCATGGCTTCTCTTGCCGATGACACCCAACTAATTCTCTCCTTCCCTCACTCGGACACCCAGGTGGCGGCTCGGATCTCTGCCTGTCTAACTGACATCTCCCAGTGGATGTCCGCCCACCATCTGAAAATCAACCCCGACAAGACTGAACTACTTCTCTTTCCCGGAAAAGATTCGCTTACACATGACCTGACAGTGAACTTTGGGAACTCCGTGCTAACGCCTACTTTGACCGCTAAGAACCTCGGCGTCACACTCAACAGCCAACTCTCCCTGACTCCCAACATCACCGCGACAACGCGATCCTGTAGATACACGCTCTACAACATCAGGAGAATACGTCCCCTTCTCACTCAGAAGGCAGCGTCCGCTAAATGACATGTTTTGTAATGTAATGTAATGTAATGAAGTAGAGGTAGAGCTCCATCCTGGCCAGACTTTCTCCAGGACACGCCCTGCGTCCTGTGAGGGAACAGGCTTTAGTCAAGTCAAGTCATTTTATTTTGTATAGCCCATTATCGCAAATTACAAATTTGCCTCAGAGGGCTTTACAGTCTGTACACATACAACATCCTCTGCCCCGAAACCCACCATCGGCACAGGGAAAACTCCCCAAAAAATGAAAAAACCCTTACAAGAGGGAAAAAAGGGAAGAAACCTTAGGGAGAACGTCAGAGGAGGGATCCCACTCCCGGGATGGACAGACTACAATGGATGCCATGTGTACAGAATGAACAATGTATAATACATACAATTCCTATGACAGAAATGATAGTAATGAAGTAGTTGTGAGTAGTAAGCCAGGCGCACAGCAGGACCACTGCAGGGGCAACCACCATCAGATAGAACCACAATCCACAGAAGCCTGTGGGGAGGGAGAGCACAGAGATTTTAGGAGAGGGTAATGTCGGTTTATGAGTAAAGTAATATGATTAATATCTAAAATAATGATGATGATGATGGCAGCAGCAGGCGTCAGCATGGCCACGGTAGGTGTCAGGACCAGGGTCCCGAAGGAACCACGATCTACGGAGACCTGATAGGGAAGAAAGCACAAAAAAACTCCTGGAAAGAAGCTGAATTAGTCATGTGCATTAATAAAACTTGAATTATGGTAGAACGAGAGCGTGAGAGAGGAGCTCGGTGTGTCCTAAGAAGTCCCCCGGCAGTCTAAGCCTATAGCAGCTTAACTAAGGGCTGGTCCGGACTAACCTGAGCCAGCCCTAACTATAGGCAGAATCAAAGAGGAACGTTTTAAGTTTTACTTTAAAAGAGCTGACCGAATCTCTGGCCCTGGCTCTGGCCCCCAGCCTACTTTTTAAAACCATAGGAGCAACAAGTAACCCAGCATCTATGGAGCGCAGTTGCCTTGTAGGGCAATACGGTGATACAAGCTCTTGAAGATACAACGGTGCCTCACCAGCAAGTGCCTTGTAGGTGAGGAGAAGTACCTTAAAATCTATTCTTGATTTAACAGGGAGCCAGTGCAGAGAAGTTAATACAGGAGTGATATGATCCCTTTTCTTAGTTCTTGTTAATACACGTGCTGCAGCATTCTGAATCAACTGGAGAGGCTTAAGAGATTTACAAGAGCAGCCTGATAACAAAGAATTACAGTAGTCCAGTCTGGAAGTGACAAACGCATGAACTAATTTTTCTGCATCACTTTGAGACAGGAAGTTCCTGATTTTTGATATGTTACGTAGATGAAAATAGGCAGTCCTTGAAGTCTTCTTTATATGCGAGTTGAAGGTCATATCCTGGTCGAAGAGAACTCCCAGATACCTGACGGTGCTGCTGGGTACCAGAGCAATTCCATCCATACAAACTGTATCACGTGACAGCTGGCTTCGAAGGCGCTGGGCCTATCAGGATAACTTCCGTTTTTTCTGAGTTTAGCATCAGGAAGTTGCCGGTCATCCAAGTTTTGATGTCTCCAGGACATTCTTGAAGTCTTAACTTACTGGTCCGTCTCTTCTGGCTTGATCGACAGATACAGTTGAGTATCGTCTGCATAACAATGGAAGTTTATGCGGTGTTTCCTGATAAGATCGCCCAAAGGAAGCATATAGAGGGTAAATAAGATCGGTCGAAGTACAGAACCTTGTGGGACTCCGTGACCAACATTGGTGGTCTTTCCACAGCAAAGATTCACCGTTTACAAGCACAAACTGGGATCGGTCCGATAGGTAGGATTTAAACCAGCTGAGTGCAGTTCCTTTGATACCAATTAAATGTTCTAGTCTCTGCAACAGGATACAATGGTCTATGGTATCAAATGCGGCACTGAGGTCCAGCAAGACAAGAAAAGAGATGAGTCCTTGGTCCGATGCAAGTAAAAGATCATTCGTAATTTTCACCAGTGCTGTTTCTGTACTGTGATGCACTCGAAATCCTGACTGGAAATCCTCGAACAAAGCATTGTCTTGTAGAAAGTCACATAATTGATTTGCGACGGATTTCTCAAGGATCTTAGAGAGGAAGGGAAGATTAGAGATAGGTCTGTAGTTAGCCAACACCTCTGGAGCAAGAGTAGGTTTCTTAAGAAGAGGTTTAATTACAGCTACCTTGAAGGACTGTGGTACATGTCCTGTCAACAAAGACAGATTCATAATATCCAATAAGGATGTGCTAGGCAATCTGAAAAGTATATTATCACGCTAGAATTGGAGACAGTTGTAGTACAACTTGTGGCAGGTTCGTCTAATGGGGGGGTCTCGGAATGACGAGCACGCAGCAGTTGGGTCCATTATGTATAATTTTATTCAGTCGTTTACGACAAATACAACACGATCGGCTCCGGCTTCCTCATCCGCTCAACACTCTCTCGCCGTCACCGTATCTCTCCTACTTACAAGCAGGACAAACACACCCCTTGATTAAACCCGCCTGGGGCCAATTATGCCTCCCCCTGGCACCGTTCCCCGAACCACTCCCTTCTCTGTCCCCTCTGCAGCTGAGCAAAACCACGCCCGCCAACACACAACTACTTAGTTGTTTTCCCTCATCAGCGCTGAATGGAGCCCCAGCAGCCAATCAGAATCTGTGTTCTTGCAGAGCACGGTAAATATAATAGTTAATACATTAATAAACATAACAATAACAATCTTTTTCCTGGGGTGACTTCTTTCAAATACATTGATATTTTGCCTTATGAATCAAAGTAGAATACAGCTTTTACAACAGTTTGATTTGTGCACCTGTAGCATTGTTATCCCATTTACTTATTAAATAATCTACTCATTTTGAATTCCCTCACGACTGACGGCACACAGCTCATGAGGTGAAGGGGTGAGGGTGAAGCCCACAACTGGAGTCAGATCCAGATCATCCTCTTTAACTCCAGGTGGAGGAGTGAAACGAAAGAGCTGGAGGAGGGAAGTGAAGAAGAGGAACAACTCCATCCTGGCCAGACTTTCTCCAGGACACGCCCTGCGTCCTGTGAGAGAACAGGCTTTAGACAATCTGAAAAGCATAAATTGGTATTGGTAAAAATCCTTAGCTGAGCTTCCTGACCTGCAGAAAAGGGCATGAAGGCGTCTCTCCTGATGAATTTACCCTCCGTATCCAAGAAGTGGGAAGGGTTAAAAGAGTTTGGGCTTTCCCATTCACTCTCATCATGATGGACAGAAGTAAGAAGAGGAAACACAGTGGTCCCCTGTGAACAGAATCAATCAGCAACATGCAACATTTGGGACCATGTTGTGTATTCTATTTGGCAACTCACCCCTTTGATGAAGAAGCCCTGAAAGGTGACGTCTTGGCTGGTTTTGTGAGGAATGGCAAGGGGAACAACGTTTGCCAGTCTCTGTGTCTCATGGATGACAGCATCAGTGTACGGCAGGTTCCTCCTGTCCTCTACTCGGACCTGACGGCTTCCCACCACCCTGCTCAGCTCCTCCTGGACTTGGTCTGGATTTGAATCATGTTGGTTCAATACGAGTCTGCCTCAATGTACAATTTCAACTAAGCTATGAAACATGTAAGAAAAAAAACAACTTCTGAAAACTCATACTTAAACACTAAAAGTACTAAAAATCTTAAACTACTAAATCGTATGCAGAAGGTCTAAACATATCACTTACATTGAATTCGAGGATATTTGGCCATGAGCAACAGTCCCCATCTCAGCGTACTTGATGTCGTATCAGTACCACCCGAAAAGAGGTTGCCAACAGTTGACACCAGGTTCTCTATGTTGTAGTAAGAGTCTGTGATCCCTGAATCCTTATTCATGAATAGAGGGGTTTATAAAATCAGTTTTCTTTTTATAAGGAGCACCAATCATCTGTCACTTTCCAACCGTTGTCACATGAGGATGTTTTTAATGAATTCAAGAGTGATTAAAGAAACTTTAAAAAACGTTTTAATAAATTGTAAAGTTACTTATGGTTTTAATACCTCCAGTTTCTTTTTCTGTGCTAAAAACGAGTCCACAAATCCTCTGCACATCTCAACATTAAAGGTTTCTTGTAAATGTCCGATCAGTTGTTTTATACGTTTATGGTTTTCAAAAACATTCCTCTTGAGACGCATCCTGTTGCTCGCCCAATGAAATATCCCCGGGTACATGTCGAACAACTGTTGGAATTGAAAAGAGAATAACACGTTCAGTATGTTATTTGTTGTCTATATATCATGTCAGTGGGGATTCCCATGAGTCTGTAATTCATATCATAACCTACGAAAGGTACATCTCAAAGTTTATTTAATTAAAGAAAAAGTGGTACCAGTACTGAAGGAGAACCTGCAAGCTGAATGTTTTCATTTGCTCGGTCTACCATGAGTTTAAAATCTTTATCTCTGTATTCAAATCTGCTGCCATAGACAATTGAACAGATGATGTTGGAGACTGCATAGTTCATTGGCTGGCCAGTACTGAAGGGTTGACCTATAAACAAAAAATGAATGATGAAAAAACAATATGGAATCCTTTCTAAGACATAATGCAATAAAGGAGACGAGTTACCTTCATGTCTTTCAAACACTTCTATCAGATACTGAATCTCCTCAATGATTTTATCCTCTGCTGCTTTTCTTCCCATCCCAAAGTCTTTCAGGTTGCTCAGAGCAAAACGCCTCATTTCTTTCCAAGATTCCCCGTTGGCAAAAAAGATTCCTTTTCCTAAAGTAAAATCATGTAAACATTTCTTGTGAAATATCATTTGAATATTTTAAATTGTGTTAAAATATCATCCAAAAAATGGCCGCACGTTGAATGAATTATTTCTTTTAGTGATCTTTACTTTGCACAAAGAGCACAAAAGAAAAATGCAGCTATTCAGATCACGTGAATAAAGTTTTTTTTCTACCGTGGAACAAAGCATGTGTTCATCTTTCCTCCTGGGCCTCCTGCACCTGTGTCAAAAAGCCTGTTTACGTCTCTCAATCCATCGTCAGCCTGAATGACTCGAGGCTCCTAAAGGGGGCTGCTTCGTTATTCTTGCCACTAAAAGAGTGCCTAATATCCCCCCAGCAAGTTCTTTACACACACACACACACACACACACACACACACACACACACACACACACACACACACACACACACACACACACACACACACACACACACACACACACACACACACACACACACACACACACACACAAACCTCCAAGGCCAATCACACCCTGCAACAGTATCAACTCATTTTAAACTACATAACATTTGCATTACAGCGCATTTGAAACACCCCCAACCGTAATAAAATCAACTATTATGTCTATAGATTATATCATTAAATGAAATGCACTGTATGTATCATCTGGATAAACCTATTCTGTGAGTGGTTTTGACTCAACTATGCAATATACTTACTATATGAATCGCTTAACATCAAGTCATTGCCAAATTGAGGGATTCGTCTCTCTCCAAACTCCACAGCATGGTTGACCAGTGCCTGCTTCACGGTCTTGTATCCAGCCAGAACCACCACTTTCTGGGGTCCAAGATGCACTGTGAACACGGATCCATATTTCTTGGAAAGCTATGACACACAAGAAGCAGTATTCATTACAGCTTTGAAAAAGGATAGCGTATTTAAATCACAGAACATTTCTCAAAATTCCAATCCTGGACAAAGAAGACAGAAACACCTCATAGGATCAGTTCTAAGAGCACTTATTTCAATTCTGCTTTTTAAATTTCATACACTAATATCTTGTGTTAAAGCAATAACATGTATTATAAATTGCAAAGAAGCATACAAATATCATTTGATTGAAACACACGTGTGCCACCTGTCATTCAAATCTCCTATCATCTTGCTCACAAACACATTCCTCACATCAACAAGAGAGCGGTCCAGTCTCTTGAGATCCATCTGAAGCAAGTTACCAAGCAGGGGAAGAGGTTGAGGTCCAGGAGGCTCCCTCCTCTTGTCTTTGGAGCGGAAAAACAAGGACACAAGAATGCACATGAGGACCAGCATCAGAGCTACTGTAACGTAGGACAGGAAAAGATCTTCCAACATCAACATATTGTAACTTTTGGAACGCAGTCCTCCCAAGAAACCTTTCAGCTGAACAGCTTTGTGAAAAGTATGCTAGCAGGATGAATATCTAATAGTTGCAGGCAGATCTTTCTCAATATGCGTTCTTGTGTGGACTTTTGTTCTCGTGGGCTTGTGAAACGTTATCAGCCGCAGTCAGAGTACTGTTCCAATTCTAAAGTCCGCATCTGTCCTAAAACGGTCATAAGATCCGGATGTGACTCAACAACAACAGAGGAAAATAAACACAACTGTAAGTCAAAGTTCATAAAGTTTACAAATATATAATTTTTAAGTAACGGAATGTAATGTTAGGACTTTTTCAGATGAGAAGTTATTTAAGCAACATTTTTGCAGTCTGTTTGTCAACATTCAGCCTTGGTAACAATCTGCTCCGTGGATGTTGATGTGACGTGTAGTTAACAGTCAGCCTCATCTCAGCCCGCAGAGGGGAGCCTGTTTTCGGCAAGTCTTTCGTGAAATGCTCCGCTGGTCTCCGTACCGGTTATACATAATATATGACTATACTACAACTAGGCTGTGTGTTTATAACCTTTAATATGTTGTCAGAGACTGATGTTTGCTCACCGGTGACGTTACGTGTGTTTGAGGGCAGAGTTTGTTATTGTCTGTTACGTTGCCTCTTGGGGGAGGAAACGCAACGACCCGCCGCTCATGACCTCTATGCAGCATGGAGGAAAAAGGTGCGGTGTGTGTGGACGCACTGACGACCAAAACACATATAACCCGTAAAAAAAAATGTTTATTTATATATATATATATATACATATATATATATACACACACACATACATACACAGGTTGCTTGGGAAAAGCGGCTGGACGGAACCAAAACAAAGAACAAAACAAAACAGTCCCTTTTGCCTACTTGACCAGGAACACCCCCCCCCCCCCCCCCCCACCCACTAACCTAGCACTTTCAGCACTAGCAAGGCTCACTAACCAAAATACAGAGGGGTGGTCCGCCCAGGTCTTGCCTAGTGTTTCTAGACAGGAGGCTAACTATGGGTGATGTAGGCACATGGGAACCTTGCACATTCCCACTTCCCCTTTTCCCTGGGAACAAAAAAAAGATGGGTAAACATAAAACTAAAAATACTCTTCTCACAGCAACACAGAACAAAAATCACAGCATCACCTCTGGTTATGTCCACACAGGACACCAGAGAGAGTGAACCACAACAAATGTAATCCTTATATATCCTTCCGAGGGTGAGTGGGTGAGACACAGAAACTGGGGAACGTAACATTGTCTATCATTGTGCATTCAAACTAACAGTGTTTTAATTAGAGGACATGGGTAGACCGTCATAGAGGCTCTAAACCGGCAGCAGGACATCAAGTTCAAAGAAACTCTGAAGCTCTGAATTATAATAATAATAGTAATAATGAATATTGTTATTATTTGATAATAAATATATTCCACATACAAAGTATATTTCTATGTAAGTTATGGTCGTTGCTTGCATATGCTTGAAAATGTGTAAATCTAACTGTAGCATCATTGCTCCCTGCATCATAGATAATAAATACTATGACGTTAATCACTAATGATGATGTCATCTATCTTACGGTGTGTAGCCTCATTGATCACTATATTGTATACATATAATACTATGAGGTTAATCACCATTAATCTAGAAACACAGAAAAGATTCAAGTACATCATCAATTTAATTAATAGTGATGTTTGTGCAGTTAACTGTACGAGGACCACGACACTGATTATCAGCCCCTTGATGTTTGAGTAACAAGAAGGCAAACGGTGTGTGTGTGTGTGTGTGTGTGTGTGAAATGTAGCTGTAACGCATCACAGGAGACAGGAGTAGACCCAAGCGCAGAGTGCAGTTTTAATGAACAATAGTTACACAGGGAGTAGGCTTAGTGGTATCCAGTAGACAGGAGGTCAAAATCCAGGAGCAAGGAGATAGGCGAAGGTACAGACCGGGATCAGGCAGGAGGCAACGAGGTCTGGAACAAACAAGGAGTCTTCATCGGGAGTACAAAACAGGAGATCCAAATAACGCTCCGAACGTGATGGTAACTACACAAGACTTCGCAAGGTACACAGAGTGATAAGGGGTATATATACACAGACCAGCTAGAGAGGGAACCAGACACAAGTGTGAGTGGGCGTGCACAACAGGCAGACGCACGATTGAACAAACCAACACAAAACGGGACAGACCAACGAGACAGTGAACAGGAGGGAGTTTTGGGACCAGATTTGAAGGCCTCAGTACTCCGGGGAAGGGGAGCGAAGGATCGTGACAGTAGCCCTGTCCAGTAAAATATTAAGTGTTTAATTGTTGTTGTCTTGTTGTATTCCTGCCAGCAATGTCCAGTACTGTGTAAAGTATTTTACATAACAAACAAACTTCTGTGATGTAAAATCTTTTAGTGTAAAGTGAAAGTGAAGAGAGCCCCGTGCCGGCCCTGAAAGAGGTCACACCTTAATGTAGTAAACCACTTTTTGCTCTGTAAAACTGACCTGTATTAAGCCTAAATCCACCACTACAGACTTGACCGTCTGAACTGACGACAAATACATATTTACTCTACTGAAAACAAAGCCGAGGTCACCTTTGAGTCTTGAGAACTTGTGAAACTGGTGAAATTTCTATCACCAACAAAGTAGTACATACATACACGTGCAGCGTTAGAGGACGTAACTTTGCTGCTAGCTTCATACTATCCATCTCACACTCCCTCCCACCTGGGGAATTATACCCCATGAAATATGAACTTAAGAAGCTTTACATGTTGTTCTGAAAATGATAATGCAGGCAGAGTCTTTTGGCAATTTACAATGTTGTTCTTTTAAGTTATAGTACCTCTTAAATATGTCATGTTTGCAAACAGGAGAGATAGTTGACACACACACATCACACACACACACAGGAGTCATGCGCTAAGGCTACTCAAAGGTTTTCCTTTTCAGCAACAACATACATTTGATAAACAGAGAGGTTCTGCGCACGCACAATGATCTCATTGTACCGTTGTGTCCTTTATCTTCTTGGGACACATCATGAGACACCGAGTGTCCTTCTGGACACCGGACATACACGTCACACAGATTTTATGTCCTGAGTGGTCATCTTTGATAGCAGTAATCACTTGGTAAGTGAGTTTGATAGCGAGCAAAAGCAGTATAACAACAGAAAGTTGAACAAAAGCAAACACAAACGGAGGTAAAAACTGATAGAACAGTCAAATGAATAAAACAAGAACAATCAATAAATATAAAATAATACTAAGGAAATGTTAATCAACTTTTTAAAGCTGAAAATTATAATAATTATCATTGATGTGTGACTTTCTCTATACGTTTGGCTACATGGGACCACTATGATTATTCTTCTTACTTCTGTCCTTCATGTTGAGAGTGAATGGGAGACCCCACATTCTTTTAACCCTTCCCACTTCCTGGATAAGGATAGTAAATCTTTCCGGAGGGACATTTTCTTTTAAACCTGCAGTAGAACTCGTTCCACTGTAAACCAGGGCTTGTCGTTGTTAAAACTCCCCCTGGTGCATGATGGTACACTGCGGTCCTCACAGAAGTCAATGTAAGAAGTCACATTCTCTGTGAACTCATCTAGACTGTTAGTAGCAGTCCTGAAAACATCCCAATCTGTGCAGATCTTCTAGTGCCTCACCGGTCCACTTACATATGCATTTTACAATTCAAGTGATACGAATGCATTTACTGTCTGAGTGGAAGAAAAAAACACTACTGTAATCCACTTTATTTACAGCTTTCTATGATTCACACTGCTTCTGTGAAGAGAAAGTAGAGACCGACATTCCAGGGAGTTATAGATATGTGGCTTATAAGTATTTTTAGGATTCAAACTTTTGTTACCCTTGCTCATTTATTTCCACTTGTTTTACTCATTACATGTGTGAATTAAATAAATTGCAGTATTAATTACGTAGAAATGGAAACATTTGCTCTGCTGTTATCAAAAGGATTAAGTTCTGTTGAAATCTGATTCATCGTATATAAAAAAGGGAAATTACATCCTTGTGTTCTGTATATGTACCATAAAAATGAACAACTGTATATGTGCGGCTATTATTTTTTAGTTAAATAATGCTCTATGCAAATTGTAGCAAAAACCAGTGCCTGGTCTAAGTTATTTGAGAAGTGACACTTGTTGAATCTATTCAAATGACTTGATACCACAAGGGGTACGTGGCAAAACCTAAAAACCTTTCTCCCATCATGGTCTTCAAGAGGACACCTTCATTGAGAAGAAATATAAGTACTGCAATATGTTTATGGAACTAATCTCTTATCTTGAAAGTGGATGGTTATACGTATACTGCGTGTGCACTTCACCCCCTTTGCTGCAGTGTAAACGTCCCTGCTTTGGGACTTATAAAAAGGAACATCTAATCTTACATTGACCCAAGGTTTATTTGATCGGGAAGCACTAGCTGTGAGAACAGTCAAACCTTGTCCTCACGCGATCAAATGTAATCTATTGGGCAGTGAGAGAAATCCCGAACATCGACACATGTTGCTGAAACAAAAGGTATAATTCACGTCCTTCGGATTAAACAGAAAACAGTAGTCAAAACGGGTAACTCAGGCTTCGGTCGATCTTCGCCGGTAAAACTTGAATAATGCCTCGTCTTCAGAGGGGAATCGGAACTCCACCTCCCTCAAGAGAATATACCGTCTTCTCAGTCTCAGGAATCCTCCTGCATTGGTGTGGTCTTCTGCAGCAGGCACAACCTGCAGCTCGTCTCTCGCTTCTTCCTCAATGGTGTGTCTCCCGCCCCTATGAAGGCCTTCAGGTCGTCATACCCTGATGAGTTTCAGGTGTGAGGGGGATTCTCTGAGTTACGGGGTGGGGTTCCTAACTCCACCGGCAGATGGAGCCATAGCACTTACAGCCATCTCCGGTGAGCGTATCTCCCTTCCAAGACCCAGCCTCTCGTGACATCACAGTACTTACATTCAACATTTATGTTATGTATCTTTGTGTTATTGCCAAACATTATCCATGGAAAAGCTATTGCATGAATGTACTTGAATTTCTCTCTAAATGTTAGAAAAAGTGACATATGAATATTCTTTTTTTTCATATGATGATGTTGACGCCCCATAATTTTCCACACAAGTTCAACACAAGGGACGAATGAATACTATGTTGGCAAATACGCTGACGTCTTACTATGGGTACGCCGAGATGTGTGACACTGAAAAAATTTAATTCATGAGGTGGTAAAAAATTAGATTTCCAGGCAGAGCTGGAGCCGCTACTGTGTCAATGGTGTAGAGGTGTTGCGGCGAGCATGCTCCATTCATCACGTATAACATTCCTAGAATGCACGCAGCTTGACCCTTTTTCTTTCACCACTTTGGCATCGAGCTGTATGGGTGTGTTCAAAACATTGTTTATTGTATATATAATATATAATGTTTGTTTTACTAAAACATGTAATCAACAATAAAACACATTACTCACCACCAAAGTGTTCCATCGTCGCTCAGGGTGGAAAAATAGGATCGTGGTAGACAAGAGTGTCTTAAACTATCTGTAGGCACGTACTGCAACAAAGTTGCTTGAAAATACTTCCCAAATACTTAAATACATGCTTTTGTGTGGGAGTGGTTACATACACTTTTTGCATAAAGTGAACTATAAACCTATTGGGCCCTGGGTATTTTCCAGTAAAAATGTGTCTGCTCTGTAGCAGGGGGGTGCTCTGCCACACTCTCACACCCCCATCGTAAAACACTTTCTGATAACAGTTATATGAAACGGCATCCTTCCTACAATGGTTTTGACCCTTTGCATTAAAGGGTCACAGACAATTGTTTGTTTCTGATAACACGTATGTGCCTGGTCATCTTGTCTCTAACCATTTTATTGTTTTATTACTACTCACACAAACCCCTTAACATATTGCAAGGTTGTGCCCCCCTCACACGCACACACACACACGCGCAGCCATAAAAAGTGCTGACACATGTAACCCCATACATGCACACGCATTCTAGTGCAGTGATTCTTAACCATAGGGCCGCGGCCCAAACTTGGGCCACCAGCGCCCCCTAGAGGGCCGCAAAAAACTTTCAGTTTTTCACCTGTGGGCCGCAAGGGCCGCGGGACTGCGTGCAGCTTTCGACCATGTGGTGGCGGTAATGCATCACTCGGTTGTTTAAAAAGCGCCAATACACAGAGAAGAAGACTGTCTACCTCGCAGCAAAAATGGATACGTTTTTAAAAAGAAAAAATGAAGACGAACGTCCTGCCGATACCCCCACCCAGAAGACAAAGTTTTGCACTTTAATTTCATTTACAGTTTATTTATATTTATAGATTTATATTATTTGAATGCATTTATTTTATCACCCCCTTTTTATTGATTTCATGATTTATTTATATATATATAATTTATTTTTTATTAATTTAAAGTAAAAATCCTACTATTGGTCTTTTTTTTATTATGATTAAAAAGCCTGAATTGATCCTTGAAATTTTTTCTTATCACAGCTTGATTTGGTCCATGAATTATCAGCCTGTTCGGTGTCTTGATGTATGTGTGCAGGTTTATGTAAACGTTTAATAAAAGTCTTTGTGATGATCCCATTTTATCATGTCATTTTATTTGACAATTTTTTTTGCTTGTTAAACAATAAGTGGATTTGGTTTATTATTGAATACAAATCAAACCGAGAGTGAAGTCAATTAAACCTATACAGTGTTAATATTTAATGGGCCCCGGGCCACTTTGTACTATAAAAATTGGGCCTCAAGGTCGAAAAGGTTAAGAACCCCTGTTCTAGTGCACGCGCATAAACTCCTGTTCCAAACTCCAGTCCAGATGGTGGTGGTAATTCAAGTTGCTTTGCCAACTGCCAATGAACACCAGAAGAAAGAAGAAGAAGAAGACAAAAAACTGATTGCTGTGATTGGCTGACCTGCTCATTCACAGTTAATGACGAGCTCCACACAGCTGTTGCTAACGGGGTGGGGCTTCTCTGCAGAAACCTGAGTTCATAAGACTAGAAGATCTATCAGCAACTATTAGATATTTATCCTGCCAGCGTACTTTTCACAAAGCTGTTCAGCTGAAAGGTTTCTTGGGAGGGCTGTGTTCCAAAAGTTACGATATCATGATGTTGGAAGATCTTTTCCAGTCCTACGTTACAGTAGCTCTGATGCTGGTCCTCATGTGCATTCTTGTGTCCTTGTTTTTCCGCTCCAGAGACAAGAGGAGGGAGCCTCCTGGACCTCAACCTCTTCCCCTGCTTGGTAACTTGCTTCAGGTGGATCTCAAGAGACTGGACCGCTCTCTTGTTGATGTGAGGAATGTGTTTGTGAGCGAGATGATACGAGATTTGAATGACAGGCTGCACACGTGTATTTCAATCAATTGGTATTTGCAATTTGTAATACATGTTATTGCTTTAACACAAGATATTAGTGTATGACACTTAATATCTTCTCAACAGTCATTTTAAATGCAGAATTGGAATAAGTGTTCATGAAACTGATCTTATGAGGTGTTTCTATCGTCTTTGTCCATGTTTCAAAATTCCCGAGTGATGTTCTTGGATTTAAATACTAACTTTATTCAAAGTTGTAATGATTACTGCTTTTTGTGTGTCATAGCTTTCCAAGAAATATGGATCAGTGTTCACAGTGCATCTTGGACCCCAGAAAGTGGTGGTTCTGGCTGGAGACAAGACCGTGAAGCAGGCACTGGTCAACTATGCTGTGGAGTTTGGAGAGAGATATGTCAGTCCAACTGGCCATGACTTAAGTGGTTCACTAAGTAAGTATAACGCAGCTGATTTGAGTAATACTCACTCATACTATAAAATATTTTAGGTGGCACCCACATTTGATTGAATCAGAATGTTAACATCACACATCTCAAAGTATACAGCTACAGTATAATAGAATTTCATTTTATTTTTTTCCATAAGTTGTAGGGACATCGTTGTTCAGACAAAAGCAGTAGCAACAACAGAGCGGTAGAAAGGTTGTGGAACAGAGTGGCAAAGACACAGGGGAACCAATGTGCACGATAGTAGATTAACCAAGATCTTTGCTCACAGTATTGCAACAGACCCTCTGTACGCTCTGAGACCTGAATGTGCACTTTGATCTTTAGGGTGCAGGTACATGAGGTCCAGGATGAAAGCGGCATCACTTGGTCCCACACAGCATTCAACTGCTTCACAGGCTTTGATAATATAGTGTAATTTTTTCTTTAACTGCATCTGAAGTAATTTATTGATTTCCAAAACAAAGTTTTGTGTTTTTATTTTATTTTTTATGATCCATTTACTTCATTATATGCTGTCATGAATGATTGTTGACATTCATTTGATATTTGTGTGCAAAGTGAATCCCCCTGAAGAAAAATAAAAGTTCATCATTCAACCTCTTATTATCCTGAAAATATCAAACAAAATGTTTTGTTTTTGTCTAAATAACATTTGACAAACACGTGTACTTGCTTTCACTTCAGGGAACGGAGTCACATTTGCCAATGGGGAATCGTGGAAAGAAATGAGGCGTTTTGCTCTGACCAACCTGAGAGACTTTGGGATGGGCAAAAAAGCAGCAGAGGATAAAATCATTGAGGAGATTCAGTATCTGATAGAAGTGTTTCAAAGACATGAAGGTAACTCGTCTTCTTTATTGCATTATGTCTTCGAAAGGATTCCATATTGTTTTTTCATCATTCATTTTTTGTTTATAGGTCAACCCTTCAGTTCTGCCCAGTCAATGAACTATGCAGTCTCCAACGTCATCTGTTCAATTGTCTATGGCAGCAGATTTGAATACAGTGATGAAGAGTTTAGACTCATGGTAGACCGAGCAAATGAAAACTTCAGACTTGCAGGTTCTCCTTCAGTACAGGTAACACTTTGTCTTTTATCAACTAAACTAAGATGTACCTTTTTTGGTTTATAATGAGAATTAGACTCCTGAGGTAATAGGCATATGACCTTTTTTTTGCTGTGCATTCATGACCTATAGACAACAAATATCATGCTGAACGTGTTTAATCCCTGTAAAATTCCAACAGTTGTTCAAAATGTACCCACTGATATTTCAATGGGTGAGCAACAGGATGCGTCTCAAGAGGAATGTTGCTGAGAACCGAAAACAAATAAAAAAGCTGATCGGAATTTTACAAGAAACTTTGAATGTTCAGATGTGCAGAGGATTTGTGGACTCGTTTCTAGCACACAAACAGAAGCTGGAGGTAATACAAACAAGGGTGCTATTTTGATATATGGTTTATATCTTGAAAAAACATTTTTCTCTTGACAAATGTACCACATACCCCCATTTTATTTATATGAAGTTTAAATCTCTTCTCTATTAATAAGGATTTAAAAATTCCGGATTCAAACTACAACATTGAGAACCTGGTGACAACTGCTAGCAACCTCTTTGTTGCTGGTTCTGATACGACAGGAGCTACACTGAGATGGGCTCTGTTGCTCATGGCCAAATATCCCCAAATTCAAGGTAGGTGACATGGGTAGACCTGCTGCATGCCAATAAGATTTTTAGTACTACTAGTAGATAAGTATGAGTTTTTAAGAAGTTCTTTTTTTTTCTTTTTTTCTTACACGTTCCAATGTTTAGTTGAAGTTGTAGCTTAAGGCAAACTTGAACATGAATATTATTTAAATCCAGACCAGGTCCAGGAGGAGCTGAGCAGGGTGATGGGAAGCCGTCAGGTCCGAGTAGAGGACAGGAGGAACCTGCCGTACACTGATGCTGTCATCCATGAGACACAGAGACTGGCCAACGTTGTCCCCCTTGCCATTCCTCACAAAACCAGCCGAGACGTCACCTTCCAGGGCTTCTTCATCAAAGAGGTGAGTCGCCAAATAAAATACACAACTTGGTCCCAAATGTTGCATGTTGCTGATTTTTTCTGTTCACAGGGGACCACTGTGTTTCCTCTTCTTACTTCTGTTCATCATGATGAGAGTGAATGGGAGAGCCCAAACTCTTTTAACCCTTGCCACTTCCTGGATACGGAGGGTAAATTCATCAGGAGAGACTCCTTCATGCCCTTTTCTGCAGGTCAGCAAGCTCAGCTAAGGATTTTTACCAATACCAATTCACGCTTTTTAGATTGTCTAAAGCCTGTTCCCTCACAGGACGCAGGGCGTGTCCTGGAGAAAGTCTGGCCAGGATGGAGCTCTTCCTCTTCTTCACTTCCCTCCTCCAGCGCTTCCGTTTCACTCCTCCACCTGGAGTTAAAGAGGATGATCTAGATCTGAATCCAGCTGTGGGCGTCACCCGCACCCCTTCTCCTCATGAGCTGTGTGCCGTCAGTCGTGAGGGAATTCAAAATGAGTAGATTATTTATAGATTATTTATTTATTAGATAAGTGAATGAGATAACTATTCTTTATACAGCTGCACAAATCAAGCTGTTAGAAAACCTGTATTCTACTTTGGCAAAACATCAATGTGTTTAAAACAAGTCACCACAGGGTAGAGATTTTTGATTCATTGTATATGTGTGTGTATGTACTGACTACTATATTTCCATGCTCTGCAAGAACACTGATTCTGATTGGCTGCTGGGGCTCCATTCAGTCCTGATAATGGAAAACAACTAACAACTGTCTCCAATTCCAGTGTGACCGATATTCGCTATTCAGATAACTATCCCGAAGCAGTACACAAAGTGACCAAAAAACAAGCAATTTTCACCTTTGCACTTGACATGTAACCATCTGTAATCACTTGATATTGTTTTGGAGCAATTCTGTTTTGTTTTCTAGTCTTGTTATATGTGTATTGTTTTTGTAATTAATTCACTTTGCTGTCAACTGTATTGAGTGTTATTGACTATTATTAATAAAATTCAACACCCCCTTCTGTGAAACTTGTTTCTGGTTCATTATTAATCAGGAAACATTTATTGCCAAAATATGTCAGACATGCAAGGAATTTGACTTGGTGGTTGGTGCGTGACAGTAGACAGTATGACAATAGACGGCAAGACAGCAGTGTACGAGTAATAAAATAAAATGCTAATGCTATGGGTTAGTAGAATAAGGCTATGGGTTATTTAAAAATAAAATAAAGTTAAAAATATTTTAAAATTAAATAAAGTGCACTAGCGAACAGGAAGTGACAAATGTGCAGAGTGACAAGTGAAAGTGACGTGTGCAGAATGAAAGTAAGTGACCGGTGGAATGTTATAGTCAGTCAGTGGCTCTGTTGATGAGCCTGACTGCCGACGGGAAGAAACTGTTTGTGTGGCGGGAGGTCGTAGTCCTGAAGGACCTCAGCCTCCTGCCAGATGGGAGGGGCACAAACAGGTTTTGTCCGGGGTGAGAGGGGTCGGCTACAATCTTTTTGGCTCGCTTCAGGGTCCTAGAAGCGAACAAGTCCTGCAGGGACGGCAGATTGCAGCCAATCACCCTCTCTGCAGAGTGGATGACACGCTGCAGCCTGCCCTTGTCCTTGGCTGTGGCTGCAGCTTACCAGACGGTGATGGAGGATCAGAGGACTCGATGATGGCCGTGTAGAAGTGCACCATCATCGTCTTTGGCAGGATGAATTTCTTCAGCTGCTTCAGGAAGAACAACCTCTGCTGAGCCTTCTTGGTGATTGAGCCGATGTTCAGCTCCCACTTGAGGTCCTGGGTGATGATGGATTGTATCAATAATCCTTTTACTTTAAGATAATAATAACTGAATCAGCTAAATACAATCACATCGTAGCGTTTCAAAGTTGCACTTTTGTGGTCGATCCCTTCCAAACATTTTCCATGAATATTGTATCAGTCTTCAAGATCCTTTGGTCAAAGTTGCACCTTTTCTTTTATCTTTGAAAATGCCTATGCCGCAACCCGTGAGGGTTAACCAAAAATGTTAGAATTGGAGCAAATACATTTATTTCCAATACATTCACAATACATTTGCACAAAGTAAATAAAGAATGCTTTAAAGTGTAATGTTTTTGGGTGTGTTTGTGTTTGTGAACTTGTCAGGCCGACGCTACAAGTCAAACGTTTATCTCTCACCACACGCTGTTCACTCTATTAAAGCCTTAATTGTTTGCCTCAGTACTCTATGAAACACATATAGAGCCTCGCTGCCAGTTTTCTATATTGTTATCATATACACTATCACAGACGTAATTTTCATTTTAATCTGGATCCTCCCGCTAATCCTAAATTGACAAACACAGACACCCACCCAACAACATTTTAAAGCTTTCTTTATTTATTGTGCAAATGTATTGTGCTCCAATTCTAACAATTTAACTGTTGATGTGGAATAGGACTTTGAATGTTGAGGTTTAATTCACAGTTTGGTCATTGTTCACTGATCTCAGGGCGGTAAGAAGCTGATGACCCGGGGGCCCCGAGCACGGCTCCCCGTGACCCATCGCCGGCACTCTCAAGCCCGGCTCATGTCCCCCCGCCAGGCCGACCCCCGGAGGTTCCCCGGCCGCCCACCCGTCGTTCCATCCGACCCCCTGAAGTTCTCAGGCCGCCCGTCCGCCCTCCGTCCGCCGGAGTCCCCCTGGCTGCCCGACCCTCGTCCCCTTGTCTCTACCTCCCACCCTGTTACCTGTTTTCTGCCCGTCCCGCCCTCCGTCTTTTGTCCTTTGCCGCGTCATTGAATGTTCTACCCTGAATATTGTCACCCTGTGAGATCCTGGTCTGTGTCTGCGTTTTCCCCCCCCTGGTGTTTTGGATTTGGTAATTTATTAAAGGTACCTTTTATTGTCAAACTCTGCGTTTGAGTCCTACCTTGTCCGTGACAGATGCAGGGATCAATGGTGCTACAGTTGGACTTAGATTTAAAAAAAATGAAATAAACCAATTCAAAGCAGGAAATAAACCCAAATCGGGACAGTTATCTTTGAACATGCCTATCCCGCACCCGTGCTGCCCGGATTCCTTTCAGTGGCATGTGAAGATAAGAGCTTGTTATCGCTGTAGGGAGGAAACATTTTAACAACAAATGGCACAATGAAGAAACATTTTAATAATTTATCTAAATCCTTGATATTCTTTTTTTTGTATTAATGGAATGAAGGTGGAGGCAATGTCATTTCAGAATATTAACAACTATGGTGTGGTTTTACAGACTTTACTAAGGCCTTTTCAGTTTAACATGTATCAACGAATTACTTTCTAATCCCTTATTGGTTTCCCTAATTTTTATTTGTCCATTGATTTTTTTTCCTCTCCATCAGCTTCTTACGCACAATGATGAACGGACAATGATCAAATTATGAATTATGTCTGAAAATTGGTCTTACCTCAAAGTGTCAAAGTACTCTTCCACGTTAAGCGTGAACAGTAAGAGTAAGAAGTCAAGCAGAGACTAATACATTGAGCAGATCACTCTGTCTGGCCTCAATGATGACCGACCAGTTGCTCTCAACACTCATGTGATAAAAGTACTGGACTTGGCCCACCTTCGACCGCAGGTGAAAGTATCCCTGGAGCCTTTGCCATTTGCTTACCACCCTTATGTGGCAGCTGACGGCGCCATCACTTACCTGCCGGAGGATGAACACAAGTGTAACCGCATGTACTCAAGTAACAGTAAAACAGACTATCGAAATATGGACCATGACCAATGTGCGAAATCAGTTTTTTAGTATAATGTGTTCTTCTTTCCTGTATTTGTTTTTCATTATTGAAGATTCCATCCATCCATCCATCCATTGTCAAACCGGGGAGAACATGCAGACTCCACACAGAAAGGCCACTGGGTGGAATCGAACCCAGGACCTTCTTGCTGTGAGGCAACAGTGCTAACCACCACGCCACCGTGCCGCCATTATTGAAGATTGCTCATGACTAACCGTTATATCATAAATGTGATTGGCTGACCTGCTCATTCACAGTTAATGAAGAGCTCCACACAGCTGTTGTTAAAGGGGCGGGACTTCCCTGCAGAAACCAGAGTTCATAAGAGTAGAAGATCTGCCTGCGACTAATAGATATTTATCCTGTCTGCTTACTTTTCACAAAGCTGTTCAGCTGAAAAGTTTCTTGGGAGGACTGCGTTCCAAAAGTTACGATATGATGATGTTAGAAGATCTTTTCCAGTCCTACGTTACAGTAGCACTGATGGTGGTCCTCATGTGCATTCTCGTGTCCTTTTTTCTCCGCTCCAAAGACCAGAGGAGGGAGCCTCCTGGACCTCAACCTCTTCCCCTGCTTGGTAACTTGCTTCAGGTGGATCTCAAGAGACTGGACCGCTCTCTTATTGATGTGAGGAATGTGTTTGTGAGCGAGATGATACGAGATTTAAATGACAGGTGGCACACGTGTGTTTCAATCAAATGAGATTTGTATCCCTGTTTGCAATTAATATTCTTCTTTATTCTTTGTCCATGTTTAGCATTCAGTGTGATATTCTGTTATTTAACTACTATCTTTTTTCAAAGCTGTAATGATTACTGCTTTTTGTGTTTCATAGCTTTCCAAGAAATATGGATCGGTGTTCTCAGTGTATCTTGGACTCCAGAAAGTGGTGATTCTGGCTGGATACAAGACCGTGAAGCAGGCACTGGTCAACCATGCTATGGAGTTTGGAGAGAGACAAATCCCTCAATTCGGCAATGACACAAGTAATTCTCTGAGTAAGTATAGGTATATGTGACCCAGGTGGAAAGACAACGCATGCTTTGTTCCTCACAGAATTCAACTACTGAAGAAAGTGTAGTCACGTTATCTGAATACGTTCTTTTCCTTCTGCTCTTTGTGCAAAGATCACTGAAAGAGAAAATGGTTTCATGCAGTCATCATTCTATGTGCTGCCATTTTTCTGACGATGTTGTAACCTGATTTGAATATAGTTTAAATAGTACATCTTACAGGGCAGCACGGTGGTGTGGTGGTTGGCACTGTCGCCTCACAGCAAGTTCCTGGGTTTGACTCCGCTCCGTGCCCTTTCTGTGTGGAGTCTTCATGTTCTCCCCGTGTCTGCGATTTCCTCCCACAGTCCAAAGACATCCACTGGGGATTAGGTTAGGAAATGTTGTATGTCTCCGTGTTAGCCCTGCCATTGACTGAGGACCAATCCAGGGGGTATCCCGTCTATTGCCTGACGTTTGCTGGGATAGACTCCAGTGACCGTGTGAGCAGGATAAGTGGTTTGCAGATGGATGGAATATATCTTACAAAAATGATTGTTACCTATTTTTTTGTAGGAAATGGAATCATTTTTGCCAATGGGGAATCGTGGAAAGAAATGAGGCGTTTTGCTCTGAGCAACCTGAGAGACTTTGGGATGGGCAGAAAAGCAGCAGAGGATAAAATCATTGAGGAGATTCAGTATCTGATAGAAGTGTTTGAAAGACATGAAGGTAACTAGTCTCCTTTATTGCATATTGCATTATTAAGTAATTCCTATTGGTGTTTTTTTTTTTCATCATTCATTTTTGTTTGTAGGTCAACCCTTCAATACTGGCCAGTCAATAAACCCTGCAGTCTCCAACATCATCTGTTCAATTGTCTATGGCAGCAGATTTGAATACAGTGATGAAGAGTTTAAACTCATGGTAGACCGAGCAAATGACAACTTCAGACTTGCAGGTTCTCCTTCAGTACAGGTAAAATTTTGTCTGTCTTTTAATAGATAAACTCTTAGATGTTGTTGATTGTTGTTGTTCTGGGTCTGTACACTCTTGGTTGAATGCACTTCTTGTAAGTTTCTTTGGACAAATGCCTCAGATAAATGAAAAATGTAAATAATCATTATATTCATGGCTAACCAATAACATGCTGAACCTGTTTATTCTATTTTCAATTCCAACAGTTGGTTGACATGTACCCGTGGATATTTCAATGGGCGAGCGACCGTATGCGTTTTAAGAGGAATGTTGCTGAAAACCGAAGACATATAAAGCAGCTGATTGGACGTTTACAAGAAACTTTGAACGTTCAGATGTGCAGAGGATTTGTGGACTCGTTTCTAGCACACAAACAGAAGCTAGAGGTATTAAAATCATAAGTAAAATCACAATTTCTTAAAAAAAAATTCAAAAGTTCTTTAATCACTCATGAATTCATTAAAAACATGCTCATGTAACAGCGGTCGATAGCTGGAAGGTGACAAATGGTTGGGGCAATATACAATTTCTTTTTCAAGGTTTCTTCAATTACTCATGAATTCATAAAACGTCCTCTTATGACAATGGTCAATAGCTGAAAGATGACAAGTGGTTTGAAAAACTTCAAACTAATTTTATATTCTCCTTTTATAATAAGGATTCAGGGATTACAGACTCTTACTACCACATAGACAACCTGGTCACAACTGCTAGCAACCTCTTTGCGGCTGGTTCTGATACAACATCGAGTACGCTGAGCTGGGGACTGTTGCTCATGGCCAAATATCCTCAAATTCAAGGTAAGTTAAATTTAAGATAGTAGTTGAAGTTCTGATCTGACTTCTTCATAGCTTAGTTGAAGTTGTACTTTGAGGCAGACTCATATTGAACCAACATGATTTAAATCCAGATCAGGTCCAGGAGGAGCTGAGCAGGGTGGTAGGAAGCCGTCAGGTCCGAGTAGAGGACAGGAGGAACCTGCCGTACACTGATGCTGTCATCCATGAGACACAGAGAGTGGCCAACATCTTCCCCCTCTCCCTGCCTCACAAAACCAGCCAAGACGTCACCTTCCAGGGCTTCTTTATCAGAGCAGTGAGTCGCCAAATAAAATCCACACCCAAATGCAAATGATGCATGTTGCTGATTGATTCTGTTCACAGGGGACCACTGTGTTTCCTCTTCTTACTTCTGTCCATCATGATGAGAGTGAATGGGAGAGCCCAAACTCTTTTAACCCTTCCCACTTCCTGGATACGGGGGGTAAATTCATCAGGAGAGACGCCTTCATGCCCTTTTCTGCAGGTCAGCAAGCTCGGCTAAGGATTTTTACCATTACCAATTCACGCTTTTCAGATTGTCTAAAGCCTGTTCCCTCACAGGACGCAGGGCGTGTCCTGGAGAAAGTCTGGCCAGGATGGAGCTCTTCCTCTTCTTCACTTCCCTCCTCCAGCGCTTCTGTTTCACTCCTCCACCTGGAGTTAAAGAGGATGATCTGGATCTGACTCCATCTGTGGGCTTCAACCTCACCCCTTCACCTCATGAGCTGTGTGCCGTCAGTCGTGAGGGAATTAAAAATGAGTAGATTATTTAATAAGTAAATGGGGTAAAAATTCTTTATACAGCTGCACAAATCAAGCTGTTATAAAATCTGTATTCTACTTTGATTCATTTGGTGAAACATCAATGTGTTTAAAATAAGTCACCACAGGGTAGAGCTTACTGATTCATATATATAATAATATAAATTATTAGTTTCTTATCTTTATTAATGTATTGACTACTGTATTTCCATGCACTGCAAGAACACTGATTCTGATTGGCTGCTGGGGTTCCATTCAGTTCTGATAATGGAAAACAACTAAGTAGTTGTACTGCAACTGTCTCCAATTCTAGCGTGAGCGATATTCACTATTTAGAAAACTATCCCGAAGCAGTACACAAAGTGATCTAAAAAAAAAAAAACTCTTTTCACCTTTGCACTTGACATGTAACCACTTGATATAGTCTTGGAGCAATTCTGTTTTGTTTTCTAATCTTGTTTTATGTCTTTTGTTTTTGTAATTAATTCAATTTGCTGTCAACTGTATTGAGTGTTGTTGACTATGAACATTAATACGATTCAACACCCCCTCTTCTGTGAAACGTGTTTCTGGTTCATTAATAATTGTATCATTAATCCCTTTACTTTAACATAATAAGTGAATCAGCCAAATAAAATCACATCATAGGGTTTCAAAGTTGCACTTTTGTGGTCGATCCCTTCCAAACATTTTCCATAAATGTATCAGTCTTCAAGATCCTTTGGTCAAAGTTGCACCTTTTCTTTTATCTTTGAACGTGCCTATACCGCACCTGTGGGGGTTAACCGAAAATGTTAGAATTGGAGCAAAGACAATAAAATTGAGATATTCTCAAAATGCATTCGCGCAAAGTAAAAAAAGAACGCTTTAAAGTGTAATGTTGTTGGGTGTGTTTGTGAACTTGTCAGGCTGACGCTACAACAAGTCAAACGTTTATCTCTCACCACACGCTGTTCACTCTATTAAAGCCTTTATTGTTTGCCTCAGTACTCTATGAAACACGTATAGAGCCTCGCTGCCAGTTTTCTATATCGTAATCATATACACTATCACAAACGCCATTTTCATTTTAATCCGGATTGTCCCGCTAATCCTATATAGACAAACACAGACACACACCCAACAACATTTTAAAGCTTGCTTTATTTATTGTGCAAATGTATTGTGATCTTAATTTAGTAGTCTGTGCTCCAATTCTAACATTTTCTGTTAACTGTTGATATGGAATAGGACTTTGAATGTTGAGGTTTAATTCACAGTTTGGTCATTGTTCACTGATCTCAGGGCGGTAAGAAGCTGATGGGGAGGAAAGAAAAACAATGGACAAATACAAATTACTTAAACCAATAAGGGATTCAAAAGGGATTCTTTTCTGTATTTGTTATTGGGGTTGTCGTGGCGCAGGGGGTCTGGTGCGCTGGGATCCGCAGGGTTGGTGGTTAAAGTCCCGGCTGCCACATGTTTAAAGTTGAAGTGTCCCTGAGCAAGACACTTAACTCCTAATTGCTCCCTGGGCAATATGTGAAAAAGCCATGGGTTTAAAGTGTAATGTAAGTCGCTTTGGATAAATACGTCAGCTAAATGACGTGTAATGTAATTCATTAGTTCACATATGACCTATCGTTGGCTGACCTGCTCATTCACAGTTTATGAAGACCTCCACACAGCTGTTGTTAAAGGGGCAGGACTTCCCTGCGGAAACTGGAGTTCATAAGACTAAAAGATCTGCCTACAACTATTATATATTTATCCCGTCTGCTTACTTTTCACAAAGCTGTTCAGCTGAAAGGTTTCTTGGGAGGACTGCGTTCCAAAAGTTACAATATGATGATGTTGGAAGATCTTTTCCAGTCCTACGTTACAGTAGATCTGATGGTGGTCCTCATGTGCATTCTTGTCTCTTCATTTGTTCTACTCCAAAGACCAGTGGAGGGAGCCTCCTGGACCTCAACCTCCTCCCCTGCTTGGTAACTTGCTTCAGATGGATCTCAAGAGACTGGACCGCTCTCTTGTTGATGTGAGGAATGTGTTTGTGAGCAAGATGATACGAGATTTGAATGACAGGTGGCACACGTGTGTTTCAATCAAATGAGATTTGTATCCCTGTTTGCAATTAAAATGATTCTTTATTCTTTGTCCATGTTTAGCATTTAACTACTATCTTTTTTTAAAGCTGTAATGATTACTGCTTTTTGTGTTTCATAGCTTTCCAAGAAATATGGATCGTTGTTCTCAGTGTATCTTGGACCCCAGAAAATTGTGATTCTGGCTGGATACAAGACCGTGAAGCAGGCACTGGTCAACCATGCTATGGAGTTTGGAGAGAGACAAATCCCTCAATTCGGCAATGACACAAGTAATTCTCTGAGTAAGTATAGGTATTTGTGATCCAGGTGGAAAGACAACGCATGCTTTGTTCCTCACAGAATTCAACTACTGAAGAAAGTGTAGTCACGTTACCTGAATACGTTCTTTTCCTTCTGCACTTTGTGCAAAGATCACTGAAACAAAAAAAGGTTCACGTAGTCATCATTCTATGTGCTGCCATTTTTCTGGAGATATTGTAACCTGATTTGAATATAGTTTAAATAATATATCTTACAAAAACGATTGTTACCTATTTTTCTGTAGGAAATGGAATCATTTTTGCCAACGGGGAATCGTGGAAAGAAATGAGGCGTTTTGCTCTGAGCAACCTGAGAGACTTTGGGACGGGCAAAAAAGCAGCAGAGGATAAAATCATTGAGGAGATTCAGTATCTGATAGAAGTGTTTGAAAGACGGTAAGGTAACTAGTCTCCTTTATTGCATATGGCATTATTAAGTAATTCCTATTGTTTTTTTTTTTCATCATTCATTTTTGTTTGTAGGTCAACCCTTCATTACTGGCCAGTCAATAAACCGTGCAGTCTTTCTATCGCAGTCTTTGCTCAGTCTATGGCAGCAGATTTGAATACAGTGATAAAGAGTGTATTGGCAATCTTAGGTTTGCTGCCCCTTTAGCTGGCTCGTTGTTGTTCTTTGCCATCAGGCACAGGTGGGAGTGATGTTTCGACGCACACAAAAGATTTTCCAGCGATGATTGTGGTTGAGGTTTGTAATTTATTGCAGGCAATTGTATAAACAGATGAACATACCGGTTGAACGTGCTCCTATTGATGGTGGTCTGTCTTCGTGGTCTGGTGAGAACTGTCTGGTGCTCCCCTACCTGTCCCTCTCTTCCTGTCACCTATGTCCCTTATGTACACCCAGGTGCACCTAATCACCGCCACCTAGTGTCCAAAGTGTCAATATAAATACAGTCTAACAAACAAAATATACTTTGCCAACAACAACACATGATGGCCCCTACACACCGGCCCCTAATTGTCTTTTATAACAATTACCAAAAAATAATAAGGGAATGTGCAAGCAATTAATTAAGGCAATTAATCCTCTTCAGTGATTCTTCAGTCTTCTTTTGAAGTAGTCATTTTTGGGGCCGGGGCTCCAAAACTTGGTATCTGGTGGTATCTGGTCCTTACCACCAGGCCTTACTAAATCTCAGTTTCTTTAATCAGACATATCTTCGTTATTGGTCTTTCCGATATGTTGGTTTTTGTCTGAAGTCGGACGATACGCACAAGGCCTTGTGCATCTGCTTTCGTCTCCAGTATTCTACCCATTGACCAGGAGCCTCGTGGTGCAGTGGAGTCGACCACCACAACTATGTCACCTGGGGCGAAGCTCCTTTTTACCTTTGACCACCGCTGTCGTTCTTGAATTAATGGTAAGTACTCCTGTGTCCACCTTTTCCAGAAGAGATCTGCCATGTATTGTACTTGTCTCCATCTGCGCCTTAGATACAAGTCCTCTCTTACGAAGAGTCCAGGTGGTAGTATCGGCTTGGTTTTCAATAGAAGGAGGTGGTTTGGGGTGAGTGCTTCCAGGTCCATTGGGTCCTCTGAGAGCTTGGTAATGGGTCGATCATTTAGAATTGATTCAACTTCACAAATTAAAGTTTGCAATCCTTCATCATCCAGAACTTGTTGGCTAAGAACAGAGCGCAGCACATTTCGGACCATGCGGATCAAACGCTCCCATACACCGCCGTGATGAGATCCTGCTGGGGGGTTAAAGTGCCATTTAATTCCCTTCTGAAGCATAGCCGTCTGGATTTTGTCCTGATTCAAGGCATTGAGTGCTTCTCTCAATTCTCTTTCAGCTCCAACAAAGTTTGTTGCGTTGTCTGATCTTAAAGACTGCACTTGACCTCGCCGACAAATAAATCTTCGTAGTGTATGGATGCAGGAGTCTGTGTCAAGAGCATATGCATCTTCGAGATGCACTGCCCTGCTTGGCATGCAGGTGAAGATTACGCCATATCTTTTAACAAGACTTTGTCCTCTTTTGATCGCTATAGGGCCGAAGTAGTCTACTCCTACATCAGTAAATGGAGGCTTGTCTGGTAGAATCCTTTCCAGAGGTAAGTCTGCCATTTTCTGTTCCCCAACTCTTCCCCGCAGTCGTTTGCACACAACACAGTTTGTTATGATCCTTCTTGCCGCAGAGTTAGCTTTGATAATCCAGTACTTTTTACGGAGTCGGGACAGCATATGATTTCTTCCCCCATGGCCAATTTGTTCGTGGATATGTCGTAGCAATAGTATGGATACGTGCAGGTCTTTCGAGAGAATCACTGGGTGCTTGGCCTCTTCAGGCATCGCTAGTCTACTCAGGCGACCACCGACTCTCAGAAGTCCATCGTCCAACACCGGGTCCAGCTTGTACAGATGACTGCTTCTTTTAACGCCATTTTTACCAGCCCCTAGTGTGGATAGTTCCTCTTCAAAGCTTTGCCTTTGACTGAAAGAGATAACAGCACGTTCTGCATGCATCAGGTTCTCGGGATTTAAACATTGTCTTTGGAGTGTTGCTTTAAAGGCGTGCATTTCCTTTAGTTGGCTGGCCTCGTCTTTTAAGATACTCACAGCGGTCTGGATCTCCTTTCTTTTTCTAGTCAGCAGTAAGAGAGTTGTTTTTACTTTAAGTAGCCACGCTACAGCTGTCATTAGACTTTTCTAGGAAGAGAAATAACTCATCAAAGAGCTGGTGGAGTTCAATGGACCTTTCACAATGAGGTTACTTGCGATGTCTTGCTTGACTTCTGGATCATTGACAGAGATTGTGGATTCCAAAAAAGGTTTCTGCCATTCTTTTTCTGGTTGATAGAGAATCTCTGGTCCTTTGATCCATCTCCAGCTCCATCTGCAGCTTAAGAAGCGGTTTGCCGTTAGTCCTCTAGAGCAGGGGTTCTTAACCTTTTCGACCTTGAGGCCCAATTTTTATAGTACAAAGTGGCCCGGGGCCCATTAAATATTAACACTGTATAGGTTTAATTGACTTCACTCTCGGTTTGATTTGTATTCAATAATAAACCAAATCCACTTATTGTTTAACAAGCAAAAAAAATTGTTGTTTGTTTGTCAGTGACACGACAGACCTTTTCTGCATCTGCAGCCCAATTTCCTTCCTCTTAAAATATTCCACCGGCTTTCCCACAAGCATCGGGTGCTTGGTCTCTAGATGCCGCTGTAGTTTTGAGGGCTTGAGAGCTTCGTTGGACAGCATTAGCCCACACTCCACACACTGGGCTTTTGGCACTGCCTCTGTTCCTCCATTTACGAAACCGTATTTAATGAAGTCGAGATTGTATTTCCGCAAAAACTTTGTCTTCTGGGTGGGGGTATCGGCAGGACGTTCGTCTTCATTTTTTCTTTTTAAAAACGTATCCATTTTTGCTGCGAAGTAGACAGTCTTCTTCTCTGTGTATTGGCGCTTTTTAAACAACCGAGTGATGCATTACCGCCACCACATGGTCGAAAGCTGCACGCAGTCCCGCGGCCCTTGCGGCCCACAGGTGCAAAACTGAAAGTTTTTTGCGGCCCTCTAGGGGGCGCTGGTGGCCCAAGTTTGGGCCGCGGCCCTATGGTTAAGAATCACTGCTCTAGAGGCTTCATCTGCCAGATTTTCCTTTGTGCTGACATATCTCCATTGTGACACGTCGGTAGCGTCTCTTACGAAGGAGATTCTATTTGCTACGAAGGTTCGGAAACGTTTTGTTTCGTTGGTGATGTATTTCAGCACTGTTGTGCTATCCGTCCAGAAGGTGGATTTGTTCAGCTGAAGCTGTAATTCGCTATTAGTATTAATAATATTAGTATTATATATCAACTTTGACAGCTAGAACTGCAGCAGTGAGCTCCAATCTGGGGATCGTTACTTGCTTTAATGGTGCTACTCTTGCTTTCTCTATCATAAAGGCAATGTGCACCTCCTTTTCATTGTTTTCCAGTCGAAGATATGAAACTGTACCATATCCACTTTCGCTGGCGTCTGAAAAGTGGTGTAACTGTGCATGTCCAATTTGACCAAAGTTTGTGGGCTTCATGCAACGGTCCACTTTTAACTCTGTCATGTTGTTTAGATCTGTCAGCCATTGTGTCCATTGTTGAGAAATGGTTTGGGGTATGTTTTCATCCCATCCAAGGCGTTTTCTACAGAGTTCCTGCATAATCAGTTTGGCTGGCAGAACAAATGGCGCCAGGAATCCCAAAGGGTCGTATACAGAGCCAACCACGGACAGGATGCCGCGTCTGGTGTATGCTCGTGAGGGTGCAGTCATTCTGAACGTGAACACGTCTGTCTCAACGCACCAGTGCAATCCTAGTGCTCTTTCCATCGGCAGGTTGTCCTTGTCCAAGTCCAACTCTTTTATTTCCTGGCTTCAGTTTTCTTGTGGAATGGATGCCAATACCTTACGGCTGTTGCTGATCCACTTAGACAGTATGAATCCTCCCTTCTGGCAGAGAGTGGTCAGGTCTCTTACCATAATAACAGCGCCCTGTTCTGTGGACATGGATTTCAAACAATCATCTACGTAAAAGTTGTTTTTTACGGTGTCTATAACCTCTGCTGGAAAGTGAGTTTGGTTATCTTCAGCTGTCTTTCTTAGTGCCAAAATTTGCACAACTCGGCGATGACACGGCTCCAAAGAGGTGTACTTTCATCCGATTTTCGACGAGATCCTGCTGCACGTCACCATCAGGCCACCATAGGAATCGCAAGTAGTCAATATGGTTGTCTGACACTTTGACCTGGTGAAACATTGCTTTGATGTCAGCCATCAGGGCAACAGGCTCTTGTCTGAATCTGAGGAGTACTCCTATAAGTGAGTTGGTAAGATCTGGACTTACCAACCCAGTAGCAATTGTTCATTGAGCGATGTTCCCTTGAAGCCAGCGGCGCAGTCGAAGACCACTCTCAAGGTTCCTTTCCTCGGGTGATACACCCCGTGATGTGGGATGTACCAGAGTTTCCCATCAGTACTATTCAGTTGATCCTCTGGTATCCTTTCCGCATAGCCATTGTTAACCATTTCTTTGAGAAAAGTTGTATATTCTTCGCGGAACATCTCCTTTTTAACAAACTTGCGTTTCAGGCTTTGGATGCGTTGCTCTGCTATGCAACGGTTGCTTGGCATGCGGGGATTTTCTTGCTTGAAAAGGTAAGTCTATGCAATAGTGACCATCTGTAATTTTTGATAAGCGATTCACGATATCCAGGAATTTTATTTCTTCTCTGGACATTTCCTCTGTTTCCTTGCTGCTTTCTTCATTGTAGTCGTGATTGTATTGTTTAACCAGTAGCTCCTCTAAGTTCACGATGGACAGTCGGTTGACAGCAGCAGCAGGGCAGCCATTCTCATCCCTGCTGTTGTCTCCTTTCAAAGGACCATATATGACCCACCCCAATAGGGTCCTCACGGCGTATGGTCCATTGGCTTGGCTATTGACCACCTCCCAAGGTTCCAATGCCTTAGAAGCATTTGTGCCTATGAGCAGGTCAATGCCAGAATCTATTTCATGAATCTTGACGTCCTTCAAGTAAGGCCATTGCATCAGGTCTTCTTGTCAGGGAATGTTGAGCTTGGAAACAGGCGTGATCTTATGTGTAAATACATTGGGCAGTTGTATGAAATCAGTTTTGTCCAGACTTGATATCTCTAAACCTGGGATATGATGACTAGTCACAGGTTTCACTTGGTTCATTGTACGTAAAAGAATACTAGTCTTTTGTCCTGTGTGGCGGGGTGGAAGGAACAGACTACACAACAGTTTCAAGTGAAGTCCCCGGAGGGCAAGGTTTATTTACAACCGTTTAATTAGGAGAGGTCCAGCTTGCGAGGTTCTGCGGACCCTGGTGCTCGTGGTGAATCCGCTCGTGGGGGAGTCGGTGCAGTGCTCCAGGGGTTCCGCCGGGTCACTCGCTGCTTTCTAGTGAGACAAGGGCACACAAGAGGGTTTAGCCTTACGTCTTCTCCAGGGGGCCTTCTTGTTCCTTCTGAACCTGCAGCTTAAATGTAGCGGAGCTGACGAGCTGCAGGTGTGGCCACTCAGCTCGTGATGAGTGGTGAGCAGGTGTTTCTTGTAGGTTCCAGGGCAACGCTGATGTGGGCTTGGGACGCTCATCACACCTGTTACATTCAGTCTTCTCATCAGGCTTTCTGTGCAGAAGGTGGCTGAGCTTGCATGGTCCAAAAACGCATAAGTCTGCAATACAGTGTCTCCCTTGGGGGTCTTTACTTGTACTGGCACAATAGAGAAGAGACAGGCTATTTCACCGGCCCCAATATGCCCAAATGTATGAGGTGAGAGAACAGCATTGCTCCCAATTGATTTTCCATCCAATTCGGTTTTCCTTCCTATGTCTCTTTGTTCAATGTGAAGTATTTCAGGATGATTTTTGTTACAGATGTCACAAGTCAAACGACTAGCGCAGTCTTTGCTCATGTGTCCTACCTTCAAACAGCCAAAACAGACTCCCCTTTTCTTTAAGAAGTCAATTTTTTCCCTGTGCATCTTTTTCCTGATTTGTGGAAACAGCACCAACGCGTGACCATCTCTCTCACAGAACAAACAGGAATTTTGAGGGTTGGTGACGGATACATTTTTCATTCCACTTGTCATTTTTTCTTGTATTGGCATTTCCACAGGTGTTGCAGTAGTTGCAAAACTGCTTCCTCTTAGTCTCGGCCTCTCTCTTGCTGTGACATAGGTTTTGACGGATGTAGTTGTCTTAGCATCCTGGATGTTCCCAAAAAGTGGATCCGACAATATCTTCACTTGTCTCTCCATGAAGTCTACCAAGTCAGAGAAACTAGCTCGACGTCCATGTTGTTCCTTGAGGTGACGTGCCCTATTCCTCCACTTGTCTCTGAGCTTGTAAGGCAGTTTCAGAAGAATGGTCTTCATATTGGAAGCGACATTCAACTTCTCCATATAGGTGAGCTGTTCCATTGCATTGCAACAACCGCTCAGGAATAATGTAAACGCTTGCAATGCTTTCACGTCCTCTGGCTTGATCGCTGGCCAGGCAAATGCTTTGTCCATGTATGCTGTAGCAATCTTATGTTAGCTACCAAAATGTTCTTTAAGCAGTTCTTTTGCTCTTTTATAGCCCTCAGCCGAAGACAAATGTTGACAGCTGTGGACTAAATCCTTTGGATACCCTCTGGTATATTGCTCTAGGAAATGCAGGCAGTCACTGTAGTCATCAGTCTTTCTTTCCACTCCTCTCTCGAATGCCCTGATGAAAACTCCATATAAGGGATCACCATCATAAACGGGAATATCTCTTGGTGGTAAAGTAGAAGAGAGATTGTGTTGAGCTAGAAGAGTGGTTATGTCACTTTGCTTCTGAATGATGTGATAGATATCGCGATAGATATCGCCATGATCATTATATCCAGGTTGTGTTAGAGGAGTCATATCCTGAGCTCTAACAGATGGTCCATCAGCGCTTTCCTGAACAACCTGTTGCTGGGAAGAAGATTCTGTTCCCGTCCGCACATTCAGTCTTTGTTGCACTTGATCGGGAAAATAGGTGTTTGCATGTGGATTCTCTTTGACTGACCTTTTCCTTTGAACAGTTCCTTTTTCCAAATAAGAGTTCATCCCGTCTGACACTCTTGAGCTATGTCTTGATTCAAATACATTGATTTTTACATTGGTTGCTGCCAGTTCAGTCTCTAGTTCCAGTTGTTCTTTCTTCCTTTTCAGTTGTTCTTCCTGCTTTTTCAGTTGTTCTTCCTGAGCCTCCAGGTCATGCATTTTCTGCAGAGCGGCGACCCGTTCCATGAGAGCAGCCTTTTCTGCATGAGCTTTAATGCGAGCAGAGGATGTTGAAGATGCACGTGATGAGGAACTTGATTTGTGGCTTGATTTGGGTTTTGACACATTAGAAATACTGTCATCCGGTCCAATGTCATCTGTGATTATATTTTCAGCAATGGTATGCGCATGCCATCCAACCTCTGAAAACCACACAGTTACATCATCTATAAAACCATCAAAAATTGTCATTTTTTGTTGAAACCAGTGATTTTGCTTTTCAAGTTCATTTTCAGGCAATGGTAACTTCACCAATGACTCATGACTTCTTTTGGCATCATTACAGGAGGTTGATTAATGTAACCAAGTTAGATTGCACTTCATTTGCATTCCCTTTTGATTTCATGAGCTCTTACTGAAACTCCATTGACTTCTTAGCTTGCTTACATTTCAAGTTTCTTGCTTTCTGACAGTTTTCAATGAACATTTCCAAACCTTTATCAGTGTGTCTAGTGTTAGGGATTTAAGCCAGAAGTGCACCCCTAGTCAGGAAATTATAGTACGTGTAATAATGTTTAGTGTTAGAATTATAGTTTGTGTGATGTTAGATATTAGTTATTACATTAACATGTTAGATGAAGTGAATGCAATTTCAATCAAACACAATTCATAGTCATTTAAATCATATAAACACTGTACACATTAACATTCTGTCACAATGTGATGTTAAAACCTGGGGACGGATGCCAATTGCCGTTCTTTATGGATTTCTCCCAATTTTATCCCCAAAGAGGGTTTTTTGGGAGTTTTTTCTCCTGTCAGGTAATAAATGAACAACTTAATGTAAGGCAGCCGACTGAGGCAAATGTCTTGAGAATTGAACCACACGAACTGTCCTAGATCTTATGATGAAGTGTGATGAACGGTGATCATTAATGATGGGTTGTTGTAATGAAAGTGTACTAGTTATAAGATGAAGACTTAAACGATGTATGCTTTGTTAAGTTCACTCATTGAGGCATAAAGCCGAATGTATCTACATTGAGTGCATTGGAATGTGAGGGACAGCTAGGACAGAGAGGTTTCAGGTTACAGCTGCAGATTCACACCTCGACGTGGAAGGGACAATGGAGGAGGTGACCCTTTGGAGAAGAGGCCAATGACATTCAAATGCACCAAAGAAGACACACCTCAAGAGTTTTCAAAGGACCATGGCGGGGGAAAGACTGTTAGAATTTCTCCTGCAGCCGCGTTGATAAGTCACTTCAGACTTGCTCAGAGGATTCTCTATTTCGCGAAATATTCCACTGTTCGCTTAGTATTTCACTTTGTAATTGTAATCCCAAAACGTTGTTCAGTTATTAAATAACTTTTGATTTTTGAATTTAAACGAATTGACTCATTCGTGTCCTCGTTTCCGGCCGGGACGAGAACAAAGGATTGAGTCCTCCCTCGAGAGCCTTCCGAAACCTTAACACTAGTAACCCTTTTTCAGAATCCAATGCAACATTGCCATCTTGTGAGCTGAGCTGAGCTGGGGACTGTTGCTCATGGCCAAATATCCTCAAATTCAAGGTAAGTTAAACTTAAGATAGTAGTTGAAGTTCTGATCTGACTTCTTCATAGCTTAGTTGAAGTTGTACTTTGAGGCAGACTCATATTGAACCAACATGATTTAAATCCAGATCAGGTCCAGGAGGAGCTGAGCAGGGTGGTAGGAAGCCGTCAGGTCCGAGTAGAGGACAGGAGGAACCTGCCCTACACTGATGCTGTCATCCATGAGACACAGAGAGTGGCCAACATCTTCCCCCTCTCCCTGCCTCACAAAACCAGCCAAGACGTCACCTTCCAGGGCTTCTTTATCAGAGCAGTGAGTCGCCAAATAAAATCCACACCCAGATGCAAATGATGCATGTTGCTGATTGATTCTGTTCACAGGGGACCACTGTGTTTCCTCTTCTTACTTCTGTCCATCATGATGAGAGTGAATGAGAGAGCCCAAACTCTTTTAACCCTTCCCACTTCCTGGATACGGGGGGTAAATTCATCAGGAGAGACGCCTTCATGCCCTTTTCTGCAGGTCAGCAAGCTCGGCTAAGGATTTTTACCAATACCAATTCACGCTTTTCAGATTGTCTAAAGCCTGTTCCCTCACAGGACACTGGGCGTGTCCTGGAGAAAGTCTGGCCAGGATGGAGCTGTTCCTCATCTTCACTTCCCTCCTCCAACGCTTCCGTTTCACTCCTCCACCTGGAGTTAAAGAGGATGATCTGGATCTGACACCAGCTGTGGGCTTCAACCTCACCCCTTCACCTCATGAGCTGTGTGCCGTCAGTCATGAGGGAATTCAAAATTAGTAGATTACAATAATAGCAGACTATCGTAATTGAACTGCATCTTACATATATTTTATGGAGTGGTGGAAATACTCATACAAGTGCAGTGAATCACAATCCATCTACATCTATTGCAGGTTAATGTATGGAAGCCCATGTCAGCCACTGAAAAAAAAGTCCTGTAAGTCATCATAATGAGCTAGTATCTCATGAGATACGATGATGGCTTTGACTTACAGGACATTGCTATACATGCAGCTGTCACTTTTATTCAAATTAGCAGACAGGATTTGAACCGCCGACCTTGCGCTGCACAGCACACCTTCCCTATCGCATGTGCCGCCTTCGCTGTCATTTCAGTGGCCGGAATGTAAAGATTATAAATATTTGTATTATTCAAAGTGTTCATTGCCTAAAAGTCATTTGAGTGTTAGTTGTGACCGACTGCTCCTGAACGTGACGTCAGGCGCGTAGTCTAAGTTTATCCAGAAAGTCTGTGCAGTTCAACATCGGAGGAGTTTCTCATTGCCTCGTCTGTCCAAGTAATGTTGCTAGGTGTTATTTGAAAATGTTCCATAGCGTATTGTTGCAGTTAGTTTAGCTTGTGCC
This sequence comes from Gasterosteus aculeatus, assembly GCF_964276395.1. Classification (NCBI taxonomy): domain Eukaryota; kingdom Metazoa; phylum Chordata; class Actinopteri; order Perciformes; family Gasterosteidae; genus Gasterosteus; species Gasterosteus aculeatus. The sequence continues at coordinate 11,308,048 of NC_135699.1, read as the reverse complement.
TAACGATTTTATGATTCATCTTTTTATTATTGTATACATGCGGCATATTTTATGGTTTTTGTTCTTGTTTACAAATGCCTAACATTTTTGTCTTAAAGGCATCTAATAAACTCCAACCACTATGACCAAATGAGTTTGGTTGTCTTTCTTTAATTTGCGGGGAATTAAATGGAAAAGTATACAGTTAGAAGTAATAGGTAACATTCTGGTATTTATAACACAGAAACAGTAATCGTATTGTAACGTTTCGTGTAAATAAAGAGCCAGGTTCTTATCGCTCGGGTTTATTGTTGTCTGTTGTCGGCCACAGCCACGCCATTTCACACACCCGGTCATCCTCTTAGTCCGAACAGAACTTCCCCTTCCTGTGCTCCCCGAAAACTACCCACATTCCCCGGAAGGGGCGGTACCCCAACAATGGCCTACGTAACAGTAACATTAATCAGAGCCATATACATTCATGAACTTAAGGCACGCTACATTACCCCCCCCCCTTCTTAAGTCCTCGTCCCCGAGGACAAAGTCTTTAAGCCTCAGTGGCGTCCGCCGCTTCCTCCTTGGTCGGCCCGCGGGTGTTGACTTTTCCCGTTGCCCCCCTGTGTGTCCCAGGTCAGGTGGGTCCAAAGCCGCAGGTGGCAAACTGCATGCACTTGCGATGTCCCCCAGGCCACCTGCGACGACTTCCCGGTTAGGTGATGCCACGACAGGCACCCCAGGCGTTTCTCCCTCTCCTCCAGCTGTCTGAGGGGAGGCGATGCCCCGGTATGGTGCCAGCCTGTCCCGGTGTAACGCCACCCGGCGCCCCCTGTCAGGCATCTGCACCCGGTAGACGACCTCTCCCAGCCGCTCCAGGACCAGACACGGTCCCACCCAGTGGCTATCCAGCTTAGGGCACCTGCCTTTCTTCCGTTTAGGAGTGTAGGTCCACACCAGCTCCCCAGCCGCAAAGTGTCGGCCTTTCGCCCGGACGTCATAATTCCTCTTTTGTCGCACGCCCGCACTACGCATTTGCCTGCGGGCATACGCATGTGCAGAGTCCAAGCGGTCCTGCAGCCGCCTGGCGTAGTCCGGGCCAGCAGGGACCCGCAGCGCATCCGGGGGTCGTCCAAAGGTCAGTTCCGCTGGTGTTCTCAACTTTCTGCCCAACATGAGGAGGGACGGTGTACATGAAGTGGAGTCATGGACCGCAGTGCGACACGCCATCAGAACCAGGGGCAAATGCATATCCCAATCGCGCTGATGGTCGGCAGTCAGGATAGATAGCTGTTCGCCCAGAGTCCGGTTAAATCTTTCCACTAACCCATCACTCTGGGGGTGGAGCGGTGTTGTACGGGTCTTTGTGATGCCCAGACGTGTACACATCGTGGCAAAAACTTTAGATTCGAAATTTCTCCCCTGATCGCTATGGATTGACTCTGGCACCCCCAGCCGACTGATTATCCCCTCCACTAGGGCCTCAACAATGGTCTCGGCCTCCTGGTCCTTAATGGCATAGGCCTCAGGCCATTTAGTGAAATAATCCACAGTAGCGAGTATGTAGCGATTACCTCTGTCTGTGAGTGGGAGAGGGCCCAGAACGTCTACACCCAGCCGCTGCATGGGCTCCTCCACCGGAAACTGCTGTAGCTGAGCCCTGGACTGGCCCGGTGGACCTTTGCGGGCAGTGCAGAGATCACAGCACCGACAAAAGTCTTCAACGTCTCTCCTCAGCCGCCCCCAATAGAAGGCCTGACGGACCCGCCGGAGTGTTTTGGTCACCCCAAAGTCTGCACCCCAAAGAGCCTGCAGAGCCATGCATGGCTTCGAGAACAGCCCCCTGCATCCCTCTGGGTACCACGGTCTGCCACTTTTTCTCTCCCATTACATTTACATTACATTACAGGTCATTTAGCAGACGCTTTTATCCAAAGCGACGTACATTACACTTTTAACCCATGGCTTTTTTCACATTTTTGCCCAGGGAGCAATTAGGGGTTAGGTGTCTTGCTCAGGGACACTTCGACATGGAACATGGGGCAGCCTGGAATCAAACCACCAACCTTGTGCTTCCCAGCACACCTTCTCTAACCCCTAACCCCTGCGCCACGACGACGCTGGTTCTACCCATGCCCGCTGAAGGACCCCATCAGCCAGCTGCAAAGAATTAAATTTAGCCCACAGCCCTTTTGTCCCTGGGGAGAGAGCGGCCACCTCCTCCCAGGGCACTTCGGGGTCAGGGGCTGCCAGGATGGGTGCGCTTGACAGAGCCTCTTGGAGGGTGTTGAATGCGCTTTCACAGTCCTCCGCCCACACAAAGGGCTGGTCCTTCTGCAGGAGCCTGTACAGGGGGGCCGCAATGCCTGAAAATCCCCGCACGAATTTCCTGTAATAGGAAGCTAAACCCAAAAAACTTTTTAGTCCCCTCTGGTCTGTCGGGCTGGGCCACTTGCGTATGACACGCACCTTCTCCTCCACTGTGCCGATACCCTCGCTGCCTATTCGGTGCCCCAGAAAGGTCAGCTCCCTGCACAGCAGCCTGCATTTGTCCGGGTGTAGCTTCAGTCCAGCCCCTTTGATCCTCTCCATAACTCGGCGCAGTGCTGCCATAGCTGAATCAAATGAGCTGCCATGGGCCAGAATGTCATCTAAGTACACCAGGCACTCCGTGTGTGGAACTCCAGCTAACACCCTCTCCATCAAGCGTTCGAATGTGGCAGGCGCATTACACAGTCCAAAACAGAGCACCTTAAACTGCCACAGCCCCTTTCCTGTGCAGAATGCGGTCTTGGGCCGGGCCTCTTCGGCCAGGGGGACCTGCCAATAGCCGCTCCTCAAGTCCAAGGACGAGAACCAGGAAGAGCCAGCTACTAGGTCCAGACATTCATCCACGCGTGGAAGGGGGTAGGAGTCCTTCTTAGTGACGTAATTAAGCCTCCTATAATCCACACAGAAGCACCACTCATCTCCTTTCTTCGGCACCATCACGACTGGTGATGCCCAGGGGCTCTCAGAGGGCTCTATTATGCCAGCTCGCTGCATTTCCTCCAAAGCCCGCTCCGCTGCGTCTTGTCGGCCCAGGGGGAGGCGACGTGGCCGCTGCCGTATAGGCGTCGCATCACCCGTGTCAATTGTGTGCTGTACGAGAGAGGTCTGTCCCAGCTCCTCCTCGTCGCATGAAAAGCAGTCACGGAACTCTATCAGCAGCTGCCATAGTCGCTCCTGCTGTTCAGAATCCAAGTCCCCGGCACTTCTCTGCCAGACCTCGCGCAGAGCTGTCATCCTTTTCGCTTCACTCTCCTGCAGACTCTCACAGCCCTCCACCGCAGATGGGATCAGCCTGACCGGCGAGTCCAGGCTACGGGTGGCTGGCTCAGGGCCTAGCCGAGGCTCCGACAGGTACGACATGGCAGCCTTTGTCTGTTTTCCTTCCCTCACACAGCACCTGTGAGGTCCGGCTGTGTGTGTAGTTGCGCGCTGGGAATCCAGCGGTCTCATATGCACCACCTGCCCATCAATAAAGCTCAGTGTGGCTTTCCCCAAGTCTATTTGACAGCCCTGCTCCCGCAAAAAGTCCAAGCCTAAAATACAGGCATCTTGTACTTCCGCTACCCACACAGTGTGTCTCATTTTCCGTCCCCCCACAGTCAATATCAGCTGCCCTCTCCCTTTCATTGGTGCTAGCTCACCAGTTACTGTGCGTAGCTGAACTGCTGTGTCCTCCAGCTGTGTACCCACTGGCACCACCTCCGGCCGGACCACTGTGACCGTTGACCCGGTGTCCACTAGGGCGGTGCAGGAAACCCCCTCGATGCAATATTCAATATGGGAATATGGCAGAAGTCCGATATGGAAGTCCTTCCCACCACAGCCACATTCTGCCCCTGGCCCATGCTGTACTGAGAGGCGCTGCTGGCCACAACCAGTGACGAACGGGACTTAAGGGTGGGGGCACGCAGCGTCCCGTCTACTGCGTCCCCTTGCCGTTTCCCAGAGCTTTAGTCGAGGCTGGGCAATCCCTCACCATGTGTCCAGCTTGGCCACACCCCCAGCAGAGGCGCGGCTGTTGTTGTGGCCGCACCGGGGCCTGTGTTTGTTGACGCCTGGCAGGGGGCATAGCCAACCCCCTGATCATCTCGGTCACCTCGTCCACCCACAGCGGCCGCTCCGACATTGTCTCTCCTACCGCCCTGACCATTGGGGAAGCATCGTGCTGTGCAGCGCTCATGACCATCTCCCTCTCCAGCGCGTACTCCAGTGCGTCAGTCAGGGTTTGGGGGCGAGCCAACTGAGTGTGAGCCCGCAGATCAGATGGAGAGAGAGCCCTGACGAACTGATCACGTGCAAGCTCCGTTTGCACTGGCGTAGGCATATGCGCGTATGCACGTCGTGTCAGTCCTTCGATGTCGTTTGCCAACGTGCGCAGGGATTCCCCAGTTCGCCTCTGACGTCCATGCAGCTCCGAGCGCAGCAGCTCCGAACGAAAACATTGTCCAAACCGGCGCCCTAGAGCACCAGCCAGGGCTCCATAATTACCCCTCTCACTCGGGTCCAAAAGCAGCAGACAAGACAGTGCATCATCCGTCAAACAAAGGGCGAGCTGGAGGGCTTTCTGTTCATCTGACCAGCTGTTTGCACGAGCTAAAAGCTCGAACTGAGCATGAAAAGCCTCCCAGTCAGACTTCCCCGCGTATTTCGGCGTTTTTATGCTCACCGGCACTCGCTGTCCCTGGGCGCCGCCATCTTTGTTTACGTTTTGTCCATGCACGTTCCCGGGCGGCAATTCCCCGCGCGCCGTGTAGCTAGCTTCAGCGCTAGCCGTCGCTACGCCAGGACCCCCAGCGGATGTTGGTGGCTGTAACTCACGTATCATCCCCCTTCCTAGCCCGTCCACGGAAAAACGCTGTCCTTCCAGCACTTGAACAGGACGAGGATATCCGTACTCATTGTCCTCCTCCTCCTTCTTGACACAAAAACCTCTGCCAAAAGAACGCTCCATCTCCACCAGAAAAAGCGCCCACCAAACAGTAGTCCGCCCACGCCTGAGCGGTTGACTACGTTAACAAAATCAGACTTAAGTTTACTTCTGACACCAGTTGTAACGTTTCGTGTAAATAAAGAGCCAGGTTCTTATCGCTCGGGTTTATTGTTGTCTGTTGTCGGCCACAGCCACACCCGGTCATCCTCTTAGTCCGAACAGAACTTCCCCTTCCTGTGCTCCCCGAAAACTACCCACATTCCCCGGAAGGGGCGGTACCCCAACAATGGCCTACGTAACAGTAACATTAATCAGAGCCATATACATTCATGAACTTAAGGCACGCTACAGTATGGTAACAAACTGTAATTCAATATACGACAACAACCGTATATTACAGTAGGGCACTGTAAATAAAACAGTTACTAGCGTCGACTGCCAGTAAATTGCAGTTAATTCACAGTAAAATTGGTTCACGGTATTATACCGTAAAATAACAGTAAATTCCTTTTTTGTGTATGTTTATGGGGGGCAGGAACAAAACTTAGGCAAAAAGTATCTTGAGTGTTGAGGCATTCAATAAAAGCTTAATTTACACACTACGTGCACCTGAAATTATCATAACAATACAGCATGTTTCTGTGTGTGTGTGTGTGTGTGTGTGTGTGTGTGTGTCTGAGAGTTAGTTTAAACAATAAGTAAAATATAGCTATTGTCGGATAGAACCCCGACTAGTGAATTCAGACCCAAAAATGTACTTTTATTTGGCTCTTTCTCTTCTTCACCTCCATCCTCCAGTGCTTTAAATTCACTGCTCTACCCGGCACTGAATTTAACTTAATTCCAATCATGAATAAGTAATAAAGAAGAATATCTTTTGATTGTGTATTAAGGCCTGATAAAATAGAGAATACGCCTCCACATGGGCTGGGAGTTATATAATTTGGCACGTAATTTCACAACAAGTTCTTGTGACTGGTTGGAAATGAGGGCACATTTCCGGCTTGCATTTGTGAGTCATTCTGCGTGCATTTGCAATTATTGAGACTGATGTGACCTCATGAAAACTGTGCAGACACTCATTTAACCCTGCTCAGTGAACAGGATTGTTCTGCTTGCCTACTTGATTGACATCTTGTTCAAGCTTGATTTAATCAACATCTAGCGTGGATCAACTTTTTCGAACTTATAGAGTTGATTAACTTAATTCTTATCAACCGTCTAGATTTTTAGGAGCCGGGAAACACTGAGGAACTTACAATAAGCAATTAACCATTGATTAATGCACAACTCAACAAAAACTACATTTTTATGTGAGCCTGTGACCTAAGGCAGTCCAGGGTGAGATAAACCACAGGTGGAACCTATACGTGTCCTGACTGACCTTATAAATGTTATTGATTGACTGGGTCCCATTAAGGGAGGGTCTGTATGGAGAAAGAACCATCTGCCCCTTTTCAGCTGAATTGTAGTCATTTGACTTCTGTCTGTACTTACAACTTGTGTTGATGATTTCTGTATTCTTCATGATTTCTCTTTATTCTAGTTAGTAATAAATAGTTAATCACAAACGTGTTAGATACTTTAGATTTCTCACAAGGGCTAAATCCACAATTTCCACCACACCCGTTACTACTTAGTAGGGCTGTCAACGAATATTCTAAATTCGAATATATATTATAGTTGTTAAAAAAAAAATTTCGAATATGAAAATTAATATTCGAATGTAAAATAAACAACAACAACAGCGGCAGCAACTGTCGGCTTTGCGGGCGGGCGCGCGCCTGACTACTGACTGTATATTCTATGAATAAAATAGACTAGATCGGCTACAACAGCTTCATGCACCGGATTGATTATTTGCCGTTTCATGCCAAGGAAAAATTCCATGTTTACCTCAGCACAGCTCGCTCAGAGCGTTCAATGTTGGCTCTATACTGTAAAACTTCAATTAAAATCTTTAAATAAATTTAATTAATGAATGTTAATAACATTTGTCACTAAATGAAGCCCGACAAGAACCGCAACCTTAAATTGCTTGCACAAAAAAGAGAGAGAGGGGGAGAGAGAGAGAGAGAGAGAGAGAGAGAGAGAGAGAGAGAGAGAGAGAAAGCTGCGGTCTTGGCCATTCATTTACTTATTTTTTATGTAGGTAATGTGTTGTTAAATATGTTTAAACTTAAATAAATTACCTATAAAAGTAGTTACGTCCCGTTGTATCAATTTGTCTTGTTATGGACGTGTGTAATGCGCAACCAGATATTTTAATATGTTCAAATATATGTGTTTCTTAAAGGAAATAATGTATACATATACATATATATATATATATACTAAACGTTAATTTTGTTACTAGCGCTCACTTGAAATGTACGTGCCCCGTGTTTCCTCATTAACTAACTGGCTTTTTAAACTATGCAGTTGCTCTGACTAATGACACATTGTTTTTTTTCACGGTGTCCGTTGATGTAAAGCTTAGTGCATTGCTATCAGGTGCCAAGTAACACTGAGTAACCGTCCTTATTTGAGGAGTTTGCACTTTGTACTTGTCAAAAGTACTCAGTGTGGTAAATTGTGATTACAAACCTAGACTGGGCGGTGCATATATAGATTAACTCATGCATAATTGATTGACCTGTGTAACTGTTGATCATTCTCAAGTATTGTGCTTTCATCAAGGGTTTACTTTGATTGCTGTTGATAATCACCTCATGTATCAGTACACTTTGAATGTTCACCGTGAAAGTGAGGAATCGCCCGTGGATTTAATGATTTTTTGCCATAAATTTAACATTTATAAAAAATGTAAGAGCTCAGTAACTTAATGAATGTGTTATAACTTTCTTAAATTAAGAGAAAAAAACATGCGCCAATACTGATATTGAATATTGGTCCATTACTGCACATGTATTGGTAACAATTGTCTGATCGGGTGTGGCAGATACCATTAGGTTATTTAATAACAATGGTGCGCATTCATATCCATACAATTATTTAAGTATTTTATTTTACAAAGTAATGTCGTGGCGATGTAAATATCATGTCTTTTTTAATTCCTATGCTATGCTGCTCCTTGTGTTTCATAGCTTTCCAAGAAATATGGATCCGTGTTCTCAGTGCATCTTGGACCCCAGAAAGTGGTGGTTCTGGCTGGATACAAGACCGTGAAGCAGGCACTGGTCAACCATGCTGTGGAGTTTGGAGAGAGATATGTCAGTCCAACTGGCCATGACTTAAGTGGTTCACTAAGTAAGTATAACGCAGATGATTTTAGTAATACTCACTCATACTATAAGATGATTTAGGCGGCGCCCAACCTTGATTTAATCAGAATGTTGACGTCAGCTCAAAGTAAACAGATATTTTTAAGTGATGTAGTTAGTGGACACAAACGCACAGCAGTTCGATTTTTAAACAATGACTTTATTTCCCAAAAGACGTGGGAAGCAGTGGTGTAGTCTACGTGATGCGCAGGTATACGATGGATACACAGAGGGAAAAGTCAAGGATTTCTGTGTAACAAGATGATACGTAACAACATCATTGTGACAAAACGTTCTAACCGTCATTCATAAATTCACGTCTGAAGGCAGTGACGTCACGCATGCGCGGTCTACCGCGGGAGATGACATAAACTATAGCCGGCAGTCACAGTGTACTAACTACAAAAATATAGACTACACGTGCCTGAGACCAGCCTGGGAACTGGGACGGACTGGCGACGGGCCTGGGGACTGTGAAGCCCTCATGCCAGCTACTGGTGATTCCCGGGATGAGCCGCAGCTGGGCCCCCGAGAGGGGGGGGGCGAAGGCAGTACATGGGTGGGGGGGGATACGCTGATAGGGACCCTAGCAGCTCTAATAGAATATCATTTTATTTTTTACAATAGTTGTAGAGATAGTTGTAGATAGTTGTTTATCTGGACAAAGGCAGTAGCAACAGTAGACATGATGGTAGATAGTAGACTGGTAGACCAAGATGTTTGCTCACTGTATTGCAACAGACGCTCTGGACCTCTGAATATTGTAAGTTGATTTTATTTAATATAGTTGGAATAATATCTTGCATTAAAAATTGTTACCATTTTTTCTTTAGGTAATGGAATAGTTTTTGGCAATGGGGAATCGTGGAAAGAAATGAGGCGTTTTGCTCTCACCAACCTGAGAGACTTTGGGATGGGCAAAAAAGCAGCAGTGGATAAAATCATTGAGGAGATTCAGTATCTGTTCGAAGTGTTTGATAGACACCAAGGTGACTCGTCTCCTTTATTGCATTATGTCTTTACAAGTATTTCCTATTGGTGTTTTTTTCATCATTAATTTTTTGTTTATAGGTCGACCCTTCAATACTGGCCAGTCAATGAACTATGCAGTCTCCAACATCATCTGTTCAATTGTCTATGGCAGCAGATTTGAATACAGTGATGAAGAGTTTAGACTCATGGTAGACCGAGTAAATGACAACATTCGGCTCGCAGGCTTTGCTTCCTTTCACTAAATAAACTATAAGATGTACCTTTTTGGGGTTATGATGAGAATTACAGACTCATGGGTTCATGGGCATGCATAATCTAAAGATAACAAATAACATGCTGAAAATCTCTTTTAAATTCCAACAGTTGTTCGATATGTACCCGTGGTTATTTCAATGGACGAGCAACAGGAAGCGTCTCACGAGGAATGTTACTGAAAACCGAAATCAAATAAAACGGCTGATCGGACGTCTACAGGAGACCTTGAATGTTCACATGTGCAGAAGATTTGTGGACTCGTTTCTAGCACACAAACAGAAGCTGGAGGTATTAAAATCAATCATGGTATCTTGATAAAAGGTTTAACTCTTAAACGTTTTTCATTATATCTCTATTTTATTTCTCTTTCCTGTTGATAAGGATTTAAAGATTACGGATTCACACTACAACATGGAGAACCTGGTGTCGACTGTTAGCAACCTCTTTGCGGCTGGTACTGATACGTCAGGAACTACACTGAGATGGGGTCTGTTGCTCATGGCCAAATATCCCCATATTCAAGGTAAGTAATACATATAATATACAGCTTCACGGGGAGGCCCTGCTCGATTTAGCTAGTACTGATAGCTACAATCGCAGGAAAATAGTTTTACAGTTTCTCAAGATTGCAACCCTGCCTTTTACTCCCAAACAGTAACATGAAACTACAATTAACTCTAGAATGTTTGGCCAAATGCTAACTTCTTTAGGTTGGTACTACTACCAAAGTGAAATGTTCTACCAGCTCTTCTGAGAGTTACACAATACCATTGATGCAGTAATTATCCACCATGAGAAAAGTATTTGGATGTAGCCATAGCAACGTGTTGTGAACTGTGTTCACTCAAAGGACTTGGTTATTTAGGAGTTTGGTCAAAAAAAATTAGTCTTTCTGCAGAATTGGCAAGAAAAGAATGCTTCACTGCTGCTTTGCTTGTAGTCACCTTCTTTTTTTTATTTTGTCATTTCCAGACCAGGTCCAGGAGGAGCTGAGCAGGGTGGTTGGGAACCGTCAGGTGAGGGCAAAGGACCGGATGAACCTGCCCTTCGCTGACGCCGTCATCCATGAGACGCAGAGATTTGCTAATGTACTTCCCGTCACTCTTGCTCACAAGACCAGCACAGATGTGACTTTCCAGGGCTATTTTATAAAAAAGGTAAACAGTCTTAAAGCTTATGCTGAATTCTCCATCTAAAAATAATCATTTATACTGCATTTTAAAACATTGTAATCATGATTAACGTGTCTTTCTCAAGGGGACCACCGTGTTTTCTCTAATGACATCGGTTTTGTGGGATGAGAGTGAGTGGGAGACCCCGCGCACCTTTAATCCTGCTCATTTCTTGGACAAGGACGGGAAATTTTTCAAGAGAGACGCCTTGATGCCCTTCGGTGCAGGTTAGTGAGCCAAGCTAACCCTTCTTTCCAATACCAACTTACACTTTTCAGATTGTCTAAAGCCTGTTCCCTCACAGGACGCAGGGCGTGTCCTGGAGAAAGTCTGGCCAGGATGGAGCTCTTCCTCTTCTTCACTTCCTTCCTTCAGCGCTTCCGTTTCACTCCTCCACCTGGAATTAAAGAGGATGATCTGGATCTGACTCCAGCTGTGGGCCTCACCCTCGCCCCTTCACCTCATGAGCTGTGTGCTGTCAGTCGTGAGGGAATTCAAAATGAGTAGATTATTTAAAAAGTAACTACAGCTGCACAATTCAAGCTGTAAGAAAAGCTTTACTCTACTTTGATTAATTTGGCAAAACATCAATGTGTTTGCAGAAGAAGTTAGTAGAGATTGTTATTGATTCATTATACATATTGTATGTTATCTTTATTAATATATTGACTATTGCCATGCTCTGCAAGATCACTGATTATGATTGGCTGTTGGGGGTCCATTCAGCCCTTATAAGGGAAAACAACTAAGTAATTGCAATAAAACTGTAGCTAGAAGAATATTGGCTATTCAAAAAGCTATCCCAGCAGTAATCTAAAAAAAAAAACAGTTTTGTTATCTATTTAGTCTTGTTACATATGTTGTCTATATTGTGTGATGCAATTGGTTCAATTTTTCATTTTTTAATTTACTGCTGTCACCTATATGCTGTTATTGACTATGACTATTAATAAATTGTGAAACTCTGTAAAAACTTTTTTCTGGTTCATTGATAATTGTAGCACTGTTCCTTTTACTTTAAGAAAATATAGTGAATCAGCTAAATACAATCACATCATAGGGTTTCAAAGTTGCACTTTTGTGGTCAATCCCTCCCAAACATTTTTCATGAATATTATATCAAGTGTTGCCACTTGTCTTTGTTGTCTTTGAACACGTCGATCCCGCACCTGTGCTGCCCAGATTCCTTCCAGTGGGATGAGAAGATAAGAACTTTAATAGAAACATTTTAATAATTTGTCTCAATCTTCCTTGAAAGGTTTTTTTTTAAATAAATGGAATGTGCGTCACGATGGAGGCAGTCATTTTAGAATATTAACAATTGTGGTTTAGTTTTAGAGACCTTACCAAGGCCTTTACATGTATCGACAAACTATTTTTATTTGTCCATTGATTTTCTTTCCACTCCATCAGCTTCTTACCGTCTTGAGATCAGTGAACAATGGTCAAACTATGAAGTAGGTCTCAAAATTGGTCTTACCTCAAAGTGTCAAATGGTACTTTTCCACGTTAAGAGCAAACAGTAATAGTTAGAATTCAAGCACCGACTAAAACATTGAGATATTATCACAATACACTTGCCCAAATTAATCACAGAAAGTTTCTCTTAAGCCATGAATTCACTACTCTCTCACGTTTGGCTAATTTACAGCTGCACCAATCAAACTGCTAGAAAAGCTATTTTAATACTTTTGATTCATTAGCTGTGAGAAAGTGTGGTCAATTGGCCAGTACAGGGATTGTAATTGTATTATATAGTGAATCAAAGAGAATCAAAGGTGGGGGAATTAGGAAGGTAAATGGAATGGAATGTGGGGAGGAACTGATGGAAGTGGGCCTGTGTGCATCCCGCTGACGTGGTTTGGTGAGGAAAGTTGTGCTTTAGTCATTGGGATCCACTGTAGTGGTTTTAGACCCAAATTCCAATGAGCAAGACAATATGATGTATCTAACCACCAAAATATGAGCATTTAACTCCAGCTCACATCCCAAAATACATAACATTACATTACATGTCATTTAGCAGACGCTTTTATCCAAAGCAACTTACATTGGACTTTAAACCCATGGCTTTTTTCACATTTTGCCTGGGGAGCAATTAGGGGTTAGGTGTCTTGCTCAGGGACATTTCGACATGGAACATGGGGCAGCCTGGAATCGAACCACCAACCTTGTGCTCACACCTTCTCTAACCCAATGCGCCACGACGACCCCCAACATAACATACACTATTATGACAGAGTCAAATTGGGAGAGTTTGAAGAAGAGATTGAGCTCAGTAATGACAACAGCAGATATAACCAACAACTCGGGATGGAATCCAGTTATTTGAAAACTTTTCCATGGTTTCTGATAAAGGGACAATTCAAAACAATATTGTTTAATCTGATACCAACCCGCATTACATAGAATATAAGGCTTCTCAAAACACTGTGTGTGACCATCATTGGTTGGCTATTAAAAACGAATAGAAATAATGTGACGCTTGAATAAACTGTGTTCATTGTTCCCAGCCATAGTGCATAGATTTCAACAGATTACAGATTCTAAACTCTAAACGAAAGTAATTATGAAGTCCATTTTTTGTGTTAAGAGTGAGGATCATCATTGCCATCTAGAAAGGAGATTTGTTTCCAAAATAATTGGATCCACCTCCATTGTAAATTAGACACACCAGACTGACTAAATGAGTGATATTTGACACAGAGGTACCCAGAAGGTACAGTGGGTCATGAGTGGTCAAATTGAGGAAAACCGGTTGTAGATTAAATTACAGCTCTTAGACTTTCACCCTGTCAGTTCAGGTCATGACATTTATTCAACCCAGGGCTGTTGACACGCTTCAGATTAAGTATTATTTGAAGCAGATTCAACGGGGAAGTGTACTCTTTATTTTATGAACTGTACTGCACATTTTATTCTAGTTTAATTAATAATTGTGAAAAAACGTTTAAATTCCTACATGTAACAATTTGCTCTACTTCGTGGATAGATAAAATTATAAGAGTCCGTATTGTAAATTAATCTGTACCAAATAGATGTTAACGTTAGCCGAGCTAGATAACAGCTAGCACAGCTTCATGAAGGTTTGAAGAGCTCACCTTGTCAAGAGTGTCGATTGATTAAATAATTATCACATCCCAATATGTAATATTCCAAAGTGGCTCTAAAAAAATCATATCCGAGCCTTAATGGTCACAGAACACTCCGTGGTATCTGACAGCCTCTACTTTCCTTCCACTTTGACAATATTGATCTCTTGAGTGGTGAGAGTCCATCACTGGCTGGATAGTGTCAGGATCTCCAATCCCCCCGAGTTGGTTGATGAGAAGAATTGCAGCATGTTGATCAATTAAAGTCAAAAAGTTAACATTTATTTAGAAGAGAAAAAGATTACATGAGCAATTCTCCACAGATATCTGGCTCTAACTATTGCTTGCAAGCAGGAGGTCAAACACACCAGCACGTATCTCAGCGCTCGGCGTAATGACATCTCCGAGCAGTGAAAACGTTGAGTTTTTATACACATGTGAAGAACATTCTCCGTGCCAGTTACGAGAAGCTACAAAGCAGGTTGAGATAAGAACCCAGGTGAAGCTGCGGGTAGCACACACACACAAGATCCTCCTCAATGGCCGCTGCAAATCATTATTAATTGACAAAGAGCAAAAACGTGGATCCGGGACTTTCGTACCGAATAAGATATGAACCAAGGCCATGAACAGAAGTCCTTTGTTTTGAAGCTTCTACGAGATCGAGTTAACCGCTCTCCCTTCTCAGTGCGCAGTTGCAAAGCAACATTTTGTATCATGCTGCTCCTTGCACTTCAGGGTCAAATACAGGACACTTGAGACACGGCCTTAGCACAAAACAATGTTATAATATATTTTACCAGTACATGCATCTCACAATTCCCCCTTTTGATCTCTTCAGAGATCACCCCAGCTACTGGAGAACGTCTGCCGGATCAGCCTCCTCATCTTGCCTCCTTTCCAGGCCGATAACGGGATTGTGTCTTGTTCTTGGTTTTTTTTGCTAAACTAATGCGGAGAATTGAGAAAGATAGAACAGAGGAGAGGATAGTTATACACTTATTCTTGGTCTTCTTGGTTGTAGACAGTCGACACAGATCACCATGCTCTGGGTGTCTGTCGGTCAACTGCCCGTTAAGAGTGCGTTTGGGGACCCTCCGGTGCCCGTTGCCGCCTCTTTCTCCTGATCCTTCAGGACGTCCTGGAGAGTGCGAGCTGGTTCCTCTGCAGTGGCACACTGGCTCCAGTGGTACCAGGTATTACCTTTCCCTCTCAGCCTCGCTGCATGTGAAGTTCTCTCCTCCACCTGGTATGGTCCTGTCCACCGCGGCTCCGACCACTTTCTCTTAATGACCCTCAGGAGGACCCAGGCTTCCGTGGGGGGGTTGTGGGTGTTCTGATCCCCTGTTTTGTCTCGCACCTGGTCCGCAAAATCTGAAACAAGAGCTCGTAGATCGTTCTTGTTTATTTGTGTGTGTGTGTGTGTGTGTTTTTGTGTCTGTGAGCATGTGTCTGAGAGTTAGTTTAAACAATAAGTAAAATATAGCTATTGTCGGATAGAACCCCAAATTGTGAATTCAGACCCAAAAATGTACTTTTATTTGTCTCTTTCTCTTCTTCACCTCCATCCTCCAGTGCTTTAATTTCACTGCTCTACCCGGCACTGAATTTAACTTAATTCCAATCATGAATCAGTAATAAAGAAGAATATCTTTTGATTGTGTATTAAGGCCTGATAAAATAGAGAACAGGCCTCCACATGGGCCGGGAGTCATATTATTTGGCACGTAATTTCACAACGCGTTCTTGTGACTGGTTGGAAATGAGGGCACATTTCCGGTTTGCATTTGTGAGTCATTCTGCGTGCATTTGCAATTATTGAGACTGATGTGACCTCATGAAAACTGTGCAGACACTCATTTAACCCAGCTCAGTGAACAGGATTGTTCTGCTCACCTACTTGATTGACATCTTGCTCAAGCTTGATTTAATCAACATCTAGCGTGGATCAACTTTTTCGAACTTATAGAGTTGATTAACTTAATTCTTATCAACCGTCTAGATTTTTAGGAGCCGGGAAACACTGAGGAACTTACAAAAAGCAATTAACCATTGATTAATGCACAACTCAACAAAAACTAATGCTCAAAATCGTCAGCCTTCGTCAATGGTCATGTTTATAATCTTTTCAAATTAAACTCGCGTCTTTACAGGAAGTTAGGCGTGGGAAACAAATGCACATCAATATTTAAACATGCGTTGACGTTAACATGACTGAATGAACATTTCTCTTTGTTGGGGGGGAATTGTTGAGCCTGGTAGGATGAGGCTCTCAGGAATGTGACCTTTTATGTGAGCCTGTGACCTAAGGCAGTCAGGGTGAGATAAGACACATTGGAACCTATACGTGTCCTGACTGACCTTATAAATGTTATTGATTGACTGGGTCCCATTAAGGGAGGGTCTGAATGGAGAAAGAACCATCTGCCCCTTTTCAGCTGAATTGTAGTCATTTGACTTCTGTCTGTACTTACAACTTGTGTTGAAGATTTCTGTATTCTTCATGATTTGTCTTCATTCTAGTTAGTAATAAATAGTTAATCACAAACGTGTTAGATACTTTAGATTTCTCACAAGGGCTAAATCCACAATTTCCACCACACTCTTCACTACTTAGTAGGGCTGTCGAACGAATATTCTAAATTCGAATATATATTATAGTTGTTAAAAACACAATTTTGAATGAGAAAATTAATATTCGAATGTAAAATAAACAACAACAACAACAGCGGCAGCGACCGTCGGCTTTGCGGGCGGGCGCGCGCCTGACTACTAACTGTATAGTAGAGAAAGAGAGAGATTTTTTTTAGATTTTTGAAAAACCTTTATTTTCTTTTAAAACGCACAAACATGTCACATACACGACAACGCTGAAAAATTCAAAAGCTTGAGCTGCCCGTCGATTTGGACGCTGGCTCCACTCCTCAGTCGTTCCCCACCAGCATCTCCTCTTGCGTCAGCCGGCCAGGAACCTCCTCCACCGGATGGACGCCGCTCTCAGTCCACAGAAGCACCTTCGCTTCCCCTGTTTATCTTCAGGAGGATCTTCCCCATGCGGAAGACTTCCTGCTGGGTGTATCTCCCACTACCCTTTTTGCTCACACCGTTCCGAGCAGTGCGAGAGAACTTCTCTAGGTCAGAAAAATACTCCTCCATGTCCACCCCCTTCATGTTCTTTGTTACCTTTAGGAAGAGCTTCACTCTCCCCACCCCGTACCTGCTGGTCACTGTCCCACCAGAAGAGGCGCTGTCAGTGGAATCCCAGTCAGCAGAGGACCCGGGTTCACCCGCTTTCCCTCTTGTTCTCCTTCTGTTTTCTGACCCTTTCTTGGCTCGAGAGGCTCCTCCGCTGCTCCTCGTCTTCCTTCTCTTCAGAGGGGCTTTACGTTCCTCCTCCTCCCCCTCCATGTCGTCGGCGCTGTTTTCAGACCGCATTTCCTCAGCACGTGTCTCCTGACTTTTTTCCAGCTCCTCCTGCCCTTCCTCACCCCCCAGAACCACCTGTTGAACCCCACTCACACCTTCCCTTCTCTCTTGGCTGAGCTGTCGGACACCACCTGTCTCTTCATTCACCCCCACACTCACCTGGCCCACCTGTTGGGCCTCAATCAGCCCCTCAGTCACTCTGTCGCCCCCCTGGCAGGCCGTCTGGACTCCACCACACCCCCCCATCTTCTCCCCTCTCACACACCTCACTCTCCCAATGGACTTCACTTGTCCCCTCCCCATACAGTCTTGTCCCTTCCTGGCCCCCATCACTCGCCTCCCCAACCTGCTGGATCCCACCAGTCCCCTGCTGTCCGTTCTCAGCCGCCTGCTTGATCCCACCTGTCTCTTCCTGTGCCTCCTTTCCCTCCTGTTGTACCCCACTTGTCTTCTCCTGTCTTCCCTGACCGTCCCGATCCTCCACACCTCGTTCTTCTGCACTCTCGGCAGAGTCCTTTCCCGGACATGTTCTGGCGAGATGTCCTTTCCTGCCACACCTGAAACAATTCATATTGTCAGAAGTGGCAAACACCACATACACAAAGTCCTCCACTTCGACTCCAAACATCAGGTTGAGCTCCTTGGTCTTGTCGTTGAGGACCATGAGGAGTTGCCTTTTGTGTGACACCACGTGTCTCAGCAGCGGGGACTTGCACCCCGAAGAGACCTTCTTTACGGGAGACACCACCTTCCCGTGCTTTGACAGCTCCTTGACCAGAGCCTCGTCCCCGATGAACGGGGGGACGTTCGACACCGTCACTCTCACCGCCGGCGTGGAGAGAGGCAGAACGGGCACGAGCGCGCCGTGCACCGCAATCCCGCTGACCACCACCGCGTCCGCTTTTTCCACACTGTCGAGGAAGATGACCACCGCGTTGTTCATGCGCGCTGCGGACTTCACGCTGCGGTGGCCCACCAGCTTCCCCACGGCCAGACTGCAGTCCTCCACCGAGTACGAGGGGCTTAGCGCGATCCTCACGCCGTGCTTCCGCGTCAGCCTGCCGAAATCCATGGCGGCGTGCAGCACGCCGTCCTGCAAACTCCGAAACGCTGCAGATACATTCAAAGTGCACATTCCCACAACGCGTACACAACGTTGACTTTAGCTGCCAATTATTTGCGAAAAACCGACATGAAACACGCTAACGCTAGAGAGACGCGAGAGAGAGAGAGAGAGAGAGAGAGAGAGAGAGAGAGAGAAAGCTGCGGTTTTGGCCATTAGTTCATTTACTTATTTTTTATGTAGATAATTTGTTGTTAAATATGTTTAAACTTAAATAAATTACCTATAAAAGTAGTTACGTCTCGTTGTATCAATTTTTCCTGTTATTGACGTGTGTAATGCGCAACCAGATATTTGAATATGTTCGAATATATGTGTTTCTTAAAGGAAATAATGTATATATATATATATGTATATATATATATACTAAACGTTAATTTTGTTACTAGCTCTCACTTGAAATGTACGTGCCCCGTGTTTCCTCATTAACTAACTGGCTTTTTAAACTATGCAGTTGCTCTGACTAATGACACATTGTTTTTTTCACGGTGTCCGTTGATGTAAAGCTTAGTGCATTACTATCAGGTGCCAAGTAACACTGAGTAACCGTCCTTATTTGAGGAGTTTCCACTTTGTACTTGTCAAAATTACTCAGTGTGGTAAATTGTGAATACAAACCTAGACTGGGCAGTGCATATATAGATTAACTCATGCATAATTGATTGACCTGTGTAACTGTTGATTATTCTCAAGTATTGTGCTTTCATCAAGGGTTTACTTTGATTGCTGTTGATAATCACCTCATGTATCAGTACACCTTGAATGTTCACCGTTGACGTCATATATCCTTCTTTAAACGAATGCGTCTAAAATTAAAAAAAACAATCCTTAAAATTATGCACATTTAATAGTGTGTATTTTCTTTAATTAAACGATTTTGATCCCTATGATTTTAACTAATTAATGAGGAAATTTGCGCGAAAACTGAAATAAATATAAATATGTATACAATATATATATATATATATATATATATATATATATATATATATATATATATATATATATATATATATATATATATATATCCCTTTTTGGGCTAGCAGCCAGACTCAAAGGTCACAGCTTCAAGCTAATGTAAACCTAGTAGGTCTGCTGACCTGTAATCCAATCAATTGCACAGTTGAAGATTGACTAGCCAGCTCGGGGGATATATAGGTTGATGTGTCAAGCCACATCAGGACAAAGCTTCAGCCTAACACTCTAACGTCTCTTTGTTGCAAGTGTGGCTTACTGGCTGTGATGGAAAACCTTTTTCTGCAGCTTAACAGTACAACTATTCTACTGGGAACTGTTGGGATCCTACTTCTCCTGTATGTATTTTTGACCAACTTTGATCATAAGAGAAAGGAGCCTCCGGGACCGAGACCACTGCCCCTGTTTGGCAATTTGCTGCAGCTAAATCTGAAGTCATTTCACATGACACTTTATGAGGTAAGCAAGCAATATTAAATTGGCTATGTAATGTATAACTGCTGTTGAAAGTGAGGAATCGCCCTTGGATTTAGGATTTAGGATTTTTTTCCATTTCAACATTTATAAAAAATTTAAAAGCTCAGTAACTTAATGTGTCACCAGGGGGACATTGTGGTTTCTGTAAATTATTGGTTTTGCATTTTAGCATGGCTTGCTTTTACATTTTAGCGTGGCTTGTTTTTTTACATATTAACCCACCTTTCAGTAAACTACATGCACCTGGAGGGACTAATCAATTACAGAGCGGCCTGGCCAGCCACATTACACAATGAAAGGACCTCCCCTCTCCAATTAACACAGCTGCTATAAAGGACACTAAAAACGCCACGGGAAATCAAGCAAGAGGACGGCAGGACAGCGGACAAGCAGACAGGGTGCAACGAGGAGAGTAACGAAACCGACTGGACACCTCACCCAGGAAAGGAACGGAACCGGAAACCAGAAGAAAGGGCAAGACTGATCAGCAGCAGTGGCTGGTCGAATTCTTAAATCCTTTTAGTACTTTGTTCCAGCTGGACTTTTAATATTGTAGTTATTTATGGGTTTTTAGTTAATAATAAAATCCTCCTTTTAAACCACGCTTTTAAGTCTTGTGATCCATGCTGTTCTTCCTCTGGTGAACAAGAACCTGTTTTATGGAGACCTAGACTCCGCAACTTTTCTGGCGTTGCTGGTACCTTTTTTATAAATGTATCTTATTTTTTTGTTAGATTTTAAGTCCCCCGCCTCACAGGGCTGACAAATGAATGTGTTATAACTTTCTTAAATTAAGAGGAAAAAAAACATGCGCCAATACTGATATTGGATATTGGTCCGTTACTGCACATGTATTGGTAACAATTGTCTGATCGGGTGTAGCAGATACCATTAGGTTATTTAATAACAATTGTGCGCATTCATATTCATACAATTATTGTAGTATTTTATTTTACAAAGTAATGTCGTGGCGATGTAACTATCATGTCTTTTTTAATTGCTATGCTGCTTCTTGTGTTTCATAGCTTTCCAAGAAATATGGATCCGTGTTCTCAGTGCATCTTGGACCCCAGAAAGTGGTGGTTCTGGCTGGATACAAGACCGTGAAGCAGGCACTGGTCAACCATGCTGTGGAGTTTGGAGAGAGATATGTCAGTCCAACTGGCCATGACTTAAGTGGTTCACTAAGTAAGTATAACGGAGATGATTTTAGTAATACTCACTCATACTATAAGATGATTTAGGCGGCGCCCAACCTTGATTAAATCACAATGTTGACGTCAGCTCAAAGTATACAGATATTGTTAAGTGATGTAGTTAGTGGACCCAAACGCACGCGCACAGCAGTTCGATTTTTAAACAATGACTTTATTTCCCAAAAGACGTGGGAAGCAGTGGTGTAGTCTACGTGACGCGCAGGTATACGATGGATACACAGAGGGAAAAGTCAAGGATTTCCGTGTAACTAGATGATACGTAACAACATCGTTGTGACAAAATGTTCTAACTGTCATTCATAAATTCACGTCTGAAGGCAGTGACGTCACGCATGCGCGGTCTACCGCGGGAGATGACATAAACTATAGCCGGCAGTCACAGTGTACTCACTACAAAAATATAGACTACACGTGCCTGAGACCAGCCTGGGAACTGGGACGGACTGGCGACGGGCCTGGGGACTGTGACGCCCTCATGCCAGCTACTGGTGATTCCCGGGATGAGCCGTAGCTGGGCCCCCGAGAGAGGGGGGGGGGGGGGAGATACGCTGATAGGGACCCTAGCAGCTGTAATAGAATATCATTTCATTTTTTACAATGGTTGTGGGGACATCTTTATCTGGACAAAGGCAGTAGCAACAGTAGACATGATGGTAGACTAGTAGACCAAGATGTTTGCTCACTGTATTGCAACAGACGCTCTGGACCTCTGAATATTGTAAGTTGATTTTATTTAATATAGTTGGAATAATATCTTGCATTAAAAATTGTTACCATTTTTTCTTTAGGTAATGGAATAGCTTTTGGCAATGGGGAATCGTGGAAAGAAATGAGGCATTTTGCTCTGACCAACCTGAGAGACTTTGGGATGGGCAAGAAAGCAGCAGAGGATAAAATCATTGAGGAGATTCAGTATCTGTTCGAAGTGTTTGATAGACACCAAGGTGACTCGTCTCCTTTATTGCATTATGTCTTTACAAGTATTTCCTATTGGTGTTTTTTTTCATTTTTTTTGTTTATAGGTCAACCCTTCAATACTGGCCAGTCAATGAACTATGCAGTCTCCAACATCATCTGTTCAATTGTCTATGGCAGCAGATTTGAATACAGTGATGAAGAGTTTAGACTCATGGTAGACAGAGTGAATGACAACATTCGGCTTGCAGGTTCTCCTTCAGTAAAGGTAACACTTTGCTTCCTTTCACTAAATAAACTATAAGATGTACCTTTTTGGGGTTATGATGAGAATTACAGACTCATGGGTTCATGGGCATGCATAATATAAAGATAACAAATAACATGCTTAAAATCTCTTTTAAATTCCAACAGTTGTTCGATATGTACCCGTGGTTATTTCAATGGACGAGCAACAGGAAGCGTCTCACAAGGAATGTTGCTGAAAACCGAAATCAAATAAAACTGCTGATCGGACGTCTACAGGAAACCTTGAATGTTCACATGTGCAGAGGATTTGTGGACTCGTTTCTAGCACACAAACAGAAGCTGGAGGTATTAAAATCAATCATGGTATCTTGATAAAAGGTTTAACTCTTAAACGTTTTTCATTATATCTCTATTATTTCTCTTTCCTGTTGATAAGGATTTAAAGATTACGGATTCACACTACAACATGGAGAACCTGGTGTCGACTGTTAGCAACCTCTTTGCGGCTGGTACTGATACGTCAGGAACTACACTGAGATGGGGTCTGTTGCTCATGGCCAAATATCCCCATATTCAAGGTAAGTAATATATATATATATATATATATATATATATATATACAGCTTCGCGGGGAGGCCCTGCTCGATTTAGTTAGTAGGCTACTGCTAGCTACGATCGCAGGAAAATAGTTCTACAGTTTCTCAAGATTGCAACCCTGCCTTTTACTCCCAAACAGTAACATGAAACTACAATTAACTCTAGAATGTTTGGCCAAATGCTAACTTTAGGTTGCTACTACTACCAAAGTGAAATGTTCTATCAGCTGGTCTGACAGTTACACAATACCATTGGTGCAGTAATTATCCACCATGAGAAAAGTATTTGGATGTAGCCATAGCAACGTGTTGTGAACTGTGTTCACTCAAAGGACTTGGTTATTTAGGAGTTTGGTCAAAAAAATTAGGCTTTCTGCAGAATTGGCGAGAAAAGAATGCTTCACTGCTGCTTTGCTTGTAGTCACTGTCTTTTTTTTATTTTGTCATTTCCAGACCAGGTCCAGGAGGAGCTGAGCAGGGTGGTTGGGAACCGTCAGGTGAGGGCAAAGGACCGGATGAACCTGCCCTTCGCTGACGCCGTCATCCATGAGACGCAGAGATTTGCTAATGTACTTCCCGTCACTCTTGCTCACAAGACCAGCACAGATGTGACTTTCCAGGGCTATTTTATAAAAAAGGTAACAGTCTTAAAGCTTATGCTGGATTCTGCATCTAAAAATAATAATTTATACTTCATTTTAAAACATTGTAATCATGATTAACGTGTCTTTCTCAAGGGGACCACCGTGTTTCCTCTAATGACATCGGTTTTGTGGGATGAGAGTGAGTGGGAGACCCCGCGCACCTTTAATCCTGCTCATTTCTTGGACAAGGACGGGAAATTTGTCAAGAGAGACTCCTTGATGCCCTTCGGTGCAGGTTAGTGAGCCAGGCTAACCCTTCTTTCCAATACCAATTTACACTTTTCAGATTGTCTAAAGCCTGTTCTCTCACAGGACGCAGGGCATGTCCTGGAGAAAGTCTGGCCAGGATGGAGCTCTTCCTCTTCTTCACTTCCTTCCTTCAGCGCTTCCGTTTCACTCCTCCACCTGGAGTTAAAGAGGATGATCTGGATCTGACTCCAGTTGTGGGCTTCAACCTCGCCCCTTCACCTCATGAGCTGTGTGCCGTCAGTCGTGAGTGAATTCTAAATGAGTAGATTATTTAAAAAGTAACTACAGCTGCACAATTCAAGCTGTAAGAAAAGCTTTACTCTACTTTGAATAATTTGGCAAAACATCAATGTGTTTGCAAAAGAAGTCACCACAGGGTAGAGATTGCTATTGATTCATTTTACATATTGTATGTTATCTTTATTAATGTATTGACTACTGTATTGCCATGCTCTGCAAGATCACTGATTCTGATTGGCTGTTGGGGGTCCATTCAGCCCTTATAAGGGAAAACCACTAAGTAATTGCAATAAAACTGTAGCTAGAAGAATATTGGCTATTCAAAAAGCTATCCCAGCCGTAATCTAAAAAAAACACTTTTTATCTATTTAGTCTTGTTACATATGTTGTCTATATTGTGTTATGCAATTGATTCAATTTTTCATTTACTGCTGTCACCTATATGCTGTTATTGACTATGACTATTAATAAAATGTGAAACTCTGTAAACTTTTTTCTGGTTCATTGATAATTGTATCACTGTTCCTTTTACTTTAAGATAATAAAGCGAATGAGCTAAATACAATCACATCGTAGGGTTTCAAAGTTGCACTTATGTGGTCAATCCCTCCCAAACATTTCTTATGAATATTATATCAGGTCCTTTAGTTGCCACTTTTCTTTGTTATCTTTGAACACGTCGATCCCGCACCTGTGCTGCCCAGATTCCTTCCAGTGGGATGAGAAGATAAGAACTTTAATAGAAAATTTTAATAATTTGTCTCAATCTTCGTTGATAAGCTTTTTTTTAAAAAAAATGGAATGTGCGTCACGATGGAGGCAGTCATTTTAGAATATTAACAATTGTGGTTTAGTTTTAGAGACCTTACCAAGGCCTTTACATGTATCGACAAACTATTTTTATTTGTCTATTGATTTTCTTTCCACTCCATCAGCTTCTTACCGTCTTGAGATCAGTGAACAATGGTCAAACTATGAAGTAGGTCTCAAAATTGGTCTTACCTCCAAAGTGTCAAATGGTACTTTTCCACGTTAAGAGCAAACAGTAATAGTTAGAATTCAAGCACCGACTAAAACATTGAGATATCATCACAATACACTTGCCCAAATTAATCACAGAAAGTTTCTCTTGAGCCATGAATTCACTACTCTCTCACGTTTGGCTAATTTACAGCTGCACCAATCAAACTGCTAGAAAAGCTATTTTAATACTTTTGATTCATTAGCTGTGAGAAAGTGTGGTCAATTGGCCAGTACAGGGATTGTAATTGTATTATATAGTGAATCAAAGAGAATCAAAGGTGGGGGAATTAGGAAGGTAAATGGAATGGAATGTGGGGAGGAACTGATGGAAGTGGGCCTGTGTGCATCCCGCTGACGTGGTTTGGTGAGGAAAGTTGTGCTTTAGTCATTGGGATCCACTGTAGTGGTTTTAGACCCAAATTCCAATGAGCAAGACAATATGATGTATCTAACCACCAAAATATGAGCATTTAACTCCAGCTCACATCCCAAAATACATAACATTACATTACATGTCATTTAGCAGACGCTTTTATCCAAAGCGACTTACATTACACTTTAAACCCATGGCTTTTTTCACATTTTGCCTGGGGAGCAATTAGGGGTTAGGTGTCTTGCTCAGGGACATTTCGACATGGAACATGGGGCAGCCTGGAATCGAACCACCAACCTTGTGCTCACACCTTCTCTAACCCCTGCGCCACGACGACCCACAACATAACATACACTATTATGACAGAGTCAAATTGGGAGAGTTTGAAGAAGAGATTGAGTGTGCTGACGTGGTTTGGTGAGGAAAGTTGTGCTTTAGTCATTGGGATCCACTGTAGTGGTTTTAGACCCAAATTCCAATGAGCAAGACAATATGATGTATCTAACCACCAAAATATGAGCATTTAACTCCAGCTCACATCCCAAAATACATAACATACACTATTATCACAGTCAAATTGGGAGAGTTTGAAGAAGAGATTGAGCTCAGTAATGACAACAGCAGATATAACCAACAACTCGGGGTGGAATCCAGTTATTTGAAAACTTTTCCATGGTTTCTGATAAAGGGACAATTCAAAACAATATTGTTTAATCTGATACCAACCCGCATTACATAGAATATAAGGCTTCTCAAAACACTGTGTGTGACCATCATTGGTTGGCTATTAAAAACGAATAGAAATAATGTGACGCTTGAATAAACTGTGTTCATTGTTCCCAGCCATAGTGTATAGATTTCAACAGATTACAGATTCTAAACTCTAAACTAAAGTAATTATGAAGTCCATTTTTTGTGTCAAGAGTGCGATACAGGATCATCATTGCCATTTAGAAAGGAGATTGGTTTCCAAAATAATTGGATCCACCTCCATTGTAAATTAGACACACCAGACAGACTAAATTAGTGATATTTGACACAGAGGTACCCAGAAGGTACAGTGGGTCATGAGTGGTCAAATTGAGGAAAACCGGTTGTAGATAAAATTACAGCTCTTAGACTTTAACCCTGTCAGTTCAGGTCATAACATTTATTCAACCCAGGTCTGTTGACACGCTTCAGATTAAGTATTATTTAAAGCAGATTCAACGGGGAAGTGGATACTTTGTACTCTTTATTTTATGAACTGTACTGCACATTTTATTCTAGTTTAATTAATAATTGTGAAAAAACGTTTAAATTCCTACATGTAACAATTTGCTCTACTTCGTGGATAGATAAAATTATAAGAGTCCGTATTGTAAATTAATCTGTGCCAAACAGATGTTAACGTTAGCCGAGCTAGATAACAGCTAGCACAGCTTCATGAAGGTTTGAAGAGCTCACCTTGTCAAGAGTGTCGATTGATTAAATAATTATCACATCCCAATATGTAATATTCCAAAGTGGCTCTAAAAAAATCATATCCGAGCCTTAATGGTCACAGAACACTCCGTGGTATCTGACAGCCTCTACTTTCCTTCCACTTTGACAATATTGATCTCTTGAGTGGTGAGAGTCCATCACTGGCTGGATAGTGTCAGGATCTCCAATCCCCCCGAGTTGGTTGATGAGAAGAATTGCAGCACGTTGATCAATTAAAGTCAAAAAGTTAACATTTATTTAGAAGAGAAAAAGATTACATGAGCAATTCTCCGCAGATATCTGGCTCTAACTATTGCTTGCAAGCAGGAGGTCAAACACACCAGCACGTATCTCAGCGCTCGGCGGAATGACGTCTCCGAGCAGTGAAAACGCTGAGTTTTTATACACATGTGAAGAACATTCTCCGTGCCAGTTACGAGAAGCTACAAAGCAGGTTGAGATAAGAACCCAGGTGAAGCTGAGGGTAGCACACACACACACATACACAAGATCCTCCTCAGTGGCCGGTGCAAATCATTATTAATTGACATAGAGCAAAAACGTGGATCCGGGACTTTCGTACCGAATAAGATATGAACCAAGGCCATGAACAGAAGTCCTTTGTTTTGAAGCTTCTACGAGATCGAGTTAACCGCTCTCCCTTCTCAGTGCGCAGCTGCAAAGCAACATTTTGTATCATGCTGCTCCTTGCACTTCAGGGTCAAATACAGGACACTTGAGACAAAACAATGCTATAATATATTTTACCAGTGCATGCATCTCACAATTCCCCCTTTTGATCTCTTCAGAGATCACCCCAGCTACTGGAGAACGTCTGCCGGATCAGCCTCCTCATCTTGCCTCCTTTCCAGGCCGATAACGGGATTGTGTCTTGTTCTTGTTTTTTTTTGCTAAACTAATGCGGAGAATTGAGAAAGATAGAACAGAGGAGAGGATAGTTATACACTTATTCTTGGTCTTCTTGGTTGTAGACAGTCGACACAGATCACCACGCTCTGGGTGTCTGACGGTCAACTGCCCGTTAAGAGTGCGTTTGGGGACCCTCCGGTGCCCGTTGCCGCCTCTTTCCCCTGATCCTTCAGGACGTCCTGGAGAGTGCGAGCTGGTTCCTCTGCAGTGGCACACTGGCTCCAGTGGTACCAGGTATTACCTTTCCCTCTCAGCCTCGCTGCAAGTGAAGTTCTCTCCTCCACCTGGTATGGTCCTGTCCACCGCGGCTCCGACCACTTTCTCTTAATGACCCTCAGGAGGACCCAGGCTTCCGTGGGGGGGTTGTGGGTGTTCTGATCCCCTGTTTTGTCTCGCACCTGGTCCGCAAAATCTGAAACAAGAGCTCGTAGATCGTTATACGACATGCATACTCACCTGGCGGAGCTTCCGGGTTGGGCCTAACCTTCAGGCCGGCCCTGGATCCAGGGAACTGTCTCCCGTTGGTCAGTTGGTACCCTGATTTACTGAGCTTCTAATGGCCATTAACGCGAGTGGGAGCGCTTGAACCCAGGTTAAATTTGTCTGTGCACAGATTTTAGCCAATTTTTGTTTCAAGTTTTGGTTCATGTGTTCTACTTTGCCTTGAGATTGTGGATAATATACTGTACCAAACGTGTGTTTCAGCCCCAAATCAGCCATCCCATGTAACTCCTGTAAACACTTGTTTCTGATGCCCGGCGGCAGTACTGGGCGACCATCAGGGGACCTCCAGAGGCCTCCAACCTCTGTAGCCCCTCTTTGCTTCCACACCGTTTTCTCCTGAGGAGACGCCCCCTTTTGGGCTTCCTTAATTCGTTCCTCATTAAGTTGTGGCCCCAACTGTCCCTCATCTTCTGCACTTACCATTTGAAGCCCACTTTGGTAACCTACAGCCTGTTTTGCAGCTTGGTCCGCTGCCTGGTTTCCCTTGGCCACCATACTGTTGGAGTTCTCATGTCCTTTGCACTTAATAATAGCCACGGTGCTCGGTAGAGCCAAGGCTGCCGCCAAATCTTTCATTTCTTGTTCCTGTTCAATTGGTTTTCCTCCAGCCGTCAGAAAACCTGCTCTTAACCATTGTCCCAGCTCCATGGCTTCTGACTACCGCGTATCCCGACTGCAACCCCTTCTGTGGATGTCAAAAGCAGCTGCCATCAGTGAACAATTGCCAATCAGTGGTGTGCTGTTTTCGTTACAAGCTTTGCGACCCTTGCTGCGTGTTGTGTGCATTCATGATGTTGTTTTTCCATGTTATCCAACATGATACTGTTATACAGAAGCACCTTCCTTTTACCACCCCACTTTTTCTGAAACAAAACCCCATTTACAACCCCTGTTGTTTCGGAAACATCCAGGTAAAACGGTGCGCTGTAATCCGGTACTGTGCCAGTTCTGTTTTTAGCTTGATAAACGCCTCCTCCGCCCCTTGGTCCCATTCGAGATTAGCAGTGAGATTTCGCATCCCTTTTTCGTTTACCTTTGCACGCAGAATTTGGGTGAGAGTTGAATAGCGCGGAATGAATTGTCTACTGAACCCTGCGAGGCCCCAAAACGAAAGCATTTCTTTTACGTTTTTGTGGACGTGGATGATGGAGAATACTGAGCCCTGAGAGCGGCCGAGAGCCCTGAGCCGCTTCCCGACAGTACTCTGCCCAAAAATGAAACCTGTCTTCTGGCGACCTGCAACTTAGACTTACTGACCTTAAAACCTGTTTCGGCCAACCGGCATAGGACGGTGTCTGTTGCCTCCAAACAGGATTCCGCTGAAGTGGACTTCAGAACACTCAGGCTTCAAGAGGCCCCAATAAATGTCAGCATATTGTTGTTGTTGCTGCAGTGGCTGCACCACCCACTGACCATTCATTTGTCCATTGTCATTGCAATGCAGAACCGTTCCATCCATCATGGTGACGCTTAGTCCGTCTGGGCTGCACAAGATCGGAGCCCCCGTCTTAATGAGAAGATCCCTTCCCATCACTCAAGATTCACTGGAACTTGAGGCGAAACAACAAAAGAATGAGTCAATGTCCGATTGCCCACTTTCACCAGTAGGGGGACTGTTTGAGGCAGTTTCTGTGACACCAGAGAGAACCCCACAGCTCTGACGCTATCTCTGGACATAGCAGACGAGCCCGCTGCCTGTATGGTGGAGTTTGTGGCCCCGGTGTCAACGAGAAACGGCAATTGTTGTTGTAGTACCGTGAGTGACAGCATGGGGTCCGCCCTGGCCCTGCTGTCCAGGTCTCTCCTGGTGGTGTGTCACTGAGAGGCATCTGCCTCATAGCCCCAGTCCTGCAGTGTGGGGTACTGTCCTCTAGGGGGCGGTGCAGCATGTGCGTTGGGAGCCCATGCTTCTTGGGGTGGGACACCTACCCCTCCCTTGTCTTCCTTTACCAGGACACTCTTTAACCTGGTGCCCCTCCATACCACAGTGGAAAAAAACTCTTCCCCATCTGCGTCCGCCTCTTACTCCTCCCCCTGCATATGGACCTCCTCAACACGCTCCTCCACAGCAGTTACCTCCATAGCCTCCCCTGTAACCACCCCCTTGGGCTGTCCCATACGACGTCTCCTCCCGCAGTCCCTGGGTGATGACCTGTGTGTTTCACCGATGTTTCCTTACATTCGTCCAAACAAGCGCGTAGTGTTATTCCCCTCCCAAAAAAATTTGCTGTACTGAATTAGTTTTCATGTTTATTTCTATTTGTTCTAATAATTTTTTCAGCATATTTTAAATCCTTGATTCAAGTGTTACACTTAAAAAGAAAGTAGTTCAGCGAAACTAAAAGTTGCAATGTCTTATCAACCTGTTAGTTGATTTCATAAAATCCCCTCTACAACCCGCTTGTTCATGTAAAGGTTTTTTGGCAGACCTTTGAAAGCCTAGTAATGATGAGCTTATTGTTCTAAACTGAAAAGCAAAAGGACCATTTATCCTCTCTATTCTTTATATATCATGGTATTCAAGAAAGATGCATAAACCTAATTATATCACTAAATGATGGCACTCAGGATTAACTTTATTCAACAGTATGTGTGTGTGCTTCTTAAAGTGAGGAGGTATAAAACCTTCGTCCAGCCTTATTGGCCTCCACCGTTGCTCCCACACATCTTCTCACTGCTGTGACCTTTTTACTCCCATAAACCCCCGCTGCTTCAACAGAGATTTATTACGCTTATTCTAGCCGTTGTTGCTTTAAAGACTTTAAATCTTCTTTTTCTTTCTTCAATGCATGTCTACAATTCTACAATTTTAAATCAAAATTGTAGTAATAGCTTGGAGATCTTAAAAAAAAAAATGGCTCTGCAGCAGCAGGCTTGTTGGTTGAGAATCAGTCTCTCCTTTTTTTTTTTTTTTTCTCTACCCTCGTATGGAGGTGGTTTTTCCGAATTACACCGTTCTGGGTTGTTTTTGTCTACGGCTTTACTTTTTATCCAAAACGAAAACCATACGGACCTCAAGTCCTCTATTTTGTCAATTTCTTTGTGAAGTTTCCTTTTTCCCCAAACATTCACCTTCTCACATTTTGCTATCAATGTTCCTTTGATCAGACATTTGCTTCCATTATCAAGATACTGTATCAAGTGTATCGTGCACTATACACTCAATAAGCAGCACTCAACAATTTACAGCCTATCTCTGGGTTCAGGAAAATACTCAAAAAACTACAAACATCAATACAAAAAACAGACACTATACAGAACAATTCTCCTTATTTCTCATCTCTTAATTTTCAATGACTGTTTCCCCTCTTTTTAGTAAATCAATCTTTTCCTACGGTTTTAAGTCTAATTTCAGATGACACTCTCAGCAGTCTATAATCTCTAGTCTCCCTTCTCCCACAATATGTGCGTCAGTGACGCTCTATCTGCCAAACTAATACCTTTCTCCTCTAACAACTTTCTCACCGCGCGTCCCGTGTGCTCCACAACATCATGTTTCTTTTTCTCAGTGGTGTCTCCGCTCACCGCCACCAACACATCCTCAGTTGGTCATTTATTATTTTCCATCGATACCCCGGCGCTGGCTCCCAGCCGCCGTCCTCCACTTCTCCATCAAATTCACCTTCCATTTAACAGCAGTCAACCAGTTCGTATGTATTTTACCGGAGCAGACAGCTATGTCTTTTCTTTTTTCTTTTTAGAGAATTGCTCAAGTATTACTTTGGCTCGTACACCACCAATCCACAACGTACTCCTTACTTTAGCTTATTCAATATGCAGAATTAGATGTAACAGGTTTCTGCTTACCTTATTTTGAGGCCGACCTGGGAGTACGTCGCGTTCAGCAGGTGTAAGCGTTTTGGATCAAATTCGCCTGTGCAGGAAAACCTTTCATCCCGGACGAGCCCCCAAATTGTCAGGATCTCCAATCCCCCCGAGTTGGTTGATGAGAAGAATCGCAGCACGTTGATCAATTAAAGTCAAAAAGTTAACATTTATTTAGAAGAGTAAAAGATTACATGAGCAATTCTCCGCAGATATCTGGCTCTAACTATTGCTTGCAAGCAGGAGGTCAAACACACCAGCACGTATCTCAGCGCTCGGCGGAATGACGTCTCCGAGCAGTGAAAACGCTGAGTTTTTATACACATGTGAAGAACATTCTCCGTGCCAGTTACGAGAAGCTACAAAGCAGGTTGAGATAAGAACCCAGGTGAAGCTGAGGGTAGCACACACACACACACACACAAGATCCTCCTCAGTGGCCGGTGCAAATCATTATTAATTGACAAAGAGCAAAAACGTGGATCCGGAACTTTCGTACCGAATAAGATATGAACCAAGGCCATGAACAGAAGACTTTTGTTTTGAAGCTTCTACGATCGAGTTAACCGCTCTCCCATCTCAGTGCGCAGCTGCAAAGCAACATTTTGTATCATGCTGCTCCTTGCACTTCAGGGTCAAATACGGGACACTTGAGACACGGCCTTAGCACAAAACAATGTTATAATATATTTTACCAGTACATGCATCTCACAATTCCCCCTTTTGATCTCTTCAGAGATCACCCCAGCTACTGGAGAACATCTGCCGGATCAGCCTCCTCATCTTGCCTCCTTTCCAGGCCGATAACGGGATTGTGTCTTGTTCTTGTTTTTTTTTGCTAAACTAATGCGGAGAATTGAGAAAGATAGAACAGAGGTGAGGATAGTTATACACTTATTCTTGGTCTTCTTGTTTGTAGACAGTCAACACAGATCACCAGGCTCTGGGTGTCTGTCGGTCAACTGCCCGTTAAGAGTGCGTTTGGGGACCCTCCGGTGCCCGTTGCCGCCTCTTTCTCCTGATCCTTCAGGACGTCCTGGAGAGTGCGAGCTGGTTCCTCTGCAGTGGCACACTGGCTCCAGTGGTACCAGGTATTACCTTTCCCTCTCAGCCTCGCTGCATGTGAAGTTCTCTCCTTCACCTGGTATGGTCCTGTCCACCGCGGCTCCGACCACTTTCTCTTAATGACCCTCAGGAGGACCCAGGCTTCCGTGGGGTGATCCCCTGTTTTGTCTCGCACCTGGTCCACAAAATCTGAAACAAGAGCTCGTAGATCGTTCTTGTTTTTTGTGTGTGTGTGTGTGTGTGTGTGTGTTTTTGTGTCTGTGAGCATGTGTCTGAGAGTTAGTTTAAACAATAAGTAAAATATAGCTATTGTCGGATAGAACCCGTAATGGTAAAAATATGTTATAACATTGTCTTGTGCTAAAGCCGTGTCTCAAGTGTCCTGTATTTGACCCTGATGTGCAAAGAGCAGCATGATACAAAATGTTAGTTTGCAGCTGTGCCCCGAGAAGGGAGGACGGTTGACTCGATCTCATAGAAGCTTCAAAACAAAGGACTCCTGTTCATGGCCTTGGTTGATATCTTATTCTGTACGAAAGTTCTGGATCCAAGTTTTACTTTCATGTCAAGTAATAATGATTTGCAGCGGCCATTGAGGAGGATCTTGTGTGTGTGTGCTACCCTCAGCTTCACCTGGGTTCTTATCTCAACCTGCTTTGCAGCTTCTCGTAGCTGGCACGGAGAATGTTCTTCACATGTGTATAAAAACTCAGCGTCTTTAGTGCTCGGAGACGCCATTTCCACAGAGCACCGTGATACGTGCCTGTGTATTTGACCTCCTGCTTGCAAGCAATAAATGGACTTTTTGCATCTTTGATCATTCATCAAGACTCTGTTTTATCAGACATATCATTCTCTTCTACCGAGCTTTTATTGAAATATTCCACAACAATTTGGCGTCACGAACAGGCCTGACTGACCGTCCGTCAGGCTCCAGGGGACCGTCCGGGGAAAGGGCCCTTTCCAGGATCACCAGCTGATGATCCTGCCTCATACCTCCTTAGACAAGAGAGAAAGGACCGGCGGAAACCAGAGGAGTCCTGATTGACGTCACGTGTATCCAGCGAAAAAGAATTAATTTCTACAGACTCGGGTAAGAAGTTGAAATTCCGATTATAAAGTAACAGTAAAGAGTTGAACATAACGGAAACGGATGACTGATCAAGTGGTTGTTATAGTCTGGGGAATACAATTATTATCATTATTTTTTTTTTTTAACATTTTGGGGTTTTATTTTATTTTATTGTTTAGTACATGATTCCGGGATATTTCTAATGCATCATTTTATGCGAAGGTAGATAGGATCGTATACGATTTCACTCGGAACAAATTCTCCGAGATCGTAACATTGCTAAACTACAAGTAGAAGACAGGATTGCTTACGGTAAAGATTTCACTCGGAACAAATTCTCCGAGATCGTGACGCAGATCGCTTGACTACCCGGGTAAAATAAGACCGTTGCTATTGACCAAACGTGAATTCCTCCTGTGGAATAAGATCGTGGAAATGGCCTACGTGAATTTTATGCTGAAGCAGGTAAAACGATATCACTGTTATTGTTAACCAAACGTGAGTTCTACTGAATTACCTTTAGAACAAGATCGTGGCAAAATCGAAGCGTGAGTTTTGAGTGGGGTTTTTGCAAAGTTTTTCCTTGAGTAAAGAAACCAAGCCTTACGGTGACGACTTATTGTAATAAGTAAACCGGTAGGGTCCACCAGTAAAAGATGGGTGGCCAGTCCGCAAAACACACGGAACGTCGGGTCCGATTGTGGCAATGATGCAGCAGAAATACGGGAAAACATGTACAGAGTGTCTCCCATACTGGACAAAAGAGTTTGGGTTTCCAGAAAACGGCTCGTTGAGTGCCGCTAAACTTAAAATGTTAAGAGGGGATTTGGAAGAAAGGTTAAAAAAAAAATAAAAAAAATTGAAAAGTGGTAAAAAGATCAAAGTTAAAGACCTGGAAATAATAGAGAAAAAGCAGACATGTCTGGCACAATGGGAAATGGAATGTGAATGCAGGGAGAGAAAACGAATGATGAAGAAAATGACGTGTTTAAAAACTGAAAAATCTGACATTGAAACACAGAATAATCCATGTGTGTCTTCTCCATTGTATCCATCCCTGACAGGGGCAGGCGGTCCTCTCCTGAACACGTGTTATCCAATTCACCCCTCAACCCATTCAGACCTGACCCCACAGCCCAGTCCACCCCGGACTCTGCATGGTCAATCCACGACCCATCCTCCTGGAGGGGCACAGCCGGCAGAATCTTAGTCCTAACACCACCATGGACAGTAAACTGGATGGATCTTATATTCAAGCCCCCATGTTTCAAGTTCCAGGACCACAGGATGGACTACCTGCCTCCCATCTGCCCACCATAAAAATGGCGTGGCTTTTGGAAAAGAGTTCCTGACGTTATGCAAAGACATAATAGCCATCTGTGCTGCTGTGGTTGCGGCCTTCCCAGTCAACATGGCACTCATCAACAGCACGAAACAAGGTAAAGCCGAAGATGTAACATTTTACTATCAGCGTCTTGTGGCTGCCTTTCAAATTCACAGCGGCCTCAAGGAGCCCACAGACATAACCAACATGACTATGTGGGAAACTCATCTCAAGAACGCCTTCATGAACGGGCTTCTGCCAGACGTCAAAACTGCCACTGAACACTCTGTCGTGGGTCTGGAAGATGCAAGGCTCACAGAAGTGAAGGAGGACGAGACCCCCACCCATCTGGAAATTCTTATGGGAGGGACCAACAGAGAGGACGAGCGTATGGAATAAATCATGGGAGAAGAGGGCGTTTTCAAGGAGTGGCCCCACGAGAAGTGCAACCCGATGAATGCTTCCTCTGTGGCAAAACAGGACATTGGTACAAAGACTGCCCCTCCCGTTCAAACCTGGTACGTCAGCCACGTGGACGACAGCGCCACTCCGGGACTGACAGAGGGGGTCAACAATTCGGCACTTCAGACTGACGGTGTGTGTGGGATGGAGATTGCACTTGTGAAGGGATGACTACTGCTGCCTCTCCAAAACAGGGAAGTGAAACACACCACACACACACACACACAATGCTGCAACGAAGACCTGCTTCCTCGCACGCACACCCACATACACACACACACACAATGCTGCAACGAAGATCTGCTTCCTCGCACGCACACCCACATACACATGCACACACAATGCTGCAATGAAGACCTGCTTCCTCGCACACACACTGCAGAACAACATGCTGTTTTGCTCAGCATCATTTCTCACTTAGAGCAACAGCAACAGAATACATCCACACCACCACCACTCACGTATGCTATGTTTTCATCAGATGCATACAAAGATATGCCAACTACAAGAGTAATTGTGGAAGGGAAAGAATTGACGTTTTTAGTTGAGTCCGGAGCTACTCATTCAGTAATTTAAGAAAAACCTTTTCCAAATCAAAAAATGAGTGGGCGATATGTATATTCTCAAGGGGCTTCTGGTTTGACTGTGACAGAAAAATTTACTGCACCTATGACGAGTGTACACTCTGACGAGGCTGACCTAAACCCTGACATAAAAGTAAAACTTTTTTTTTTTACTCTCTTCACTCTGTCCCATAAATCTGATGGGCAGAGACTTGATGTGTACATGTGGTATTTGTTTGACGTCATCTCCAGACGGCCTTAAAGTGGTTAGGCGTAGAGCCGCACTCCAAATGGTGCAAAAGGCTCCCTCTAATCCTCTTTTTGTGTATCAGTGGTGGATCCCGATCGATGATGCTCGGAGGCTGAGCCAGGCTGGTGAAGCACGGGTTTCTCCTCATGCAGACGTATGAACCCTGAACACCTGCATTGCACAACATGTGTCTCAGAGGGTCCAGACGGCTCTTTTGAAGAGACATTTTTTGAGGCCCTCAATGATGCAATTGCCTGTTCTACTTTGTACTGGTCAACTTGTAAATCTGCTGTCTCTATTTCTCTGTCTCCCACACAGAAAGAACTGTTTCAAGTTCCCGGCTCCTATCCCCATGTCTCACTGTCTAAAGGACGCCTTGACCAATGGAGGGATTTGGGACCATTTGTGGCTCAGTGTGAATCTCTCACTGACTGGGAGGAGACAATCGATCCGCTCGTTCTGCGCTCCGCCTCTACAGGGTTTCACAGAACTCACTGTGTACACTGTTGCGTATTTCTCCGCTAAACTCGACCCTGTCGCTGCAGGACTGCCACAATGTTTGCGCGCTGTGGCCGCGGCTGAAAAGGCGCTCACTGCCTCACGTGACAGTGGGTTACGCACCACTCACTCTGCTCCTTCCGCACGCGGTTTCTTTGATTCTCCTCGAACAGAAATCATCTCACCTCTCTGCGGCTCGCTATTTGCGTTACCACACGTGTCTCCTGGACATGCCGAATGTCACTATAAACGTTGTACTAACCTTAACCCTGCATCATTACTTCCTATTCCTGGGGATGGGGAGGACCACAACTGTTTGGCTGAGCTCCAAGCTCAGTGCACTCCTCGCCCTGACCTAGTGGACACTCCATTAACTAACAGCGACATGGTAATGTATGTGGATGGATCCGCCTCCCGCGATCCTCAGTCTGGTGAAAATCGTGTTGGTTTTGCTGTTGTTTCTGGTGTGCTGTGTTCAGGTCCTCTGCCATGTCACCTCTCAGCCCAGGCAGCCGAGCTCATCGCTCTGACCGAGGCCTGTAAACTGGCTACGGGTAAAACAGTCACAGTTCACACTGACTCTCGCTTTGCGTTTGGTGTAGTACATGATTTTGTGGTGCTGTGGAAACACAGGAACTTCCTTAAATCGGACGGTAAGCCCATCCTACACCACACTCTTATTGCTGAACCGTTGGAATCCATCTTGCTACCCACAGCTACTGCTGTCTGTAAATGTGCAGCCCACACGTCCAATACGGATGATGTATATATGCTGCTCGAGCAGACTCGGCTGCAAAAGCTGGTGCTCTGCTTCCGCTTCCCACTACCTGTGCTCTCATGTGCTCTGAGGAGTCAGTTCCCTCCTCTCTTACAGCGATGCAGTCACTCTCTACCCCTGATGAAAGACGGCTTTGGTCCACATCTGGCTGTGTTTACACCAATGGTATCTGGACTGGACCCGACGGCAAGCCGTGTTTACCTAAACACTATTTTGCTCATTATGCTAAGTTGACTCATGGGTTAGACCATGTGTCAAAAGGGGGAATGTTACGTGCACTTAATGAGACGTGGTTTACAAAAGGGTTCACAGCATATGCACAAAAATTTTGTTCTGCATGTGTCACCTGTTCTACTCACAATGTAGGCAGGCCCGTGGGCGTGTCCAGCCAGGCTGCACACCCACGACCAACCCGCCCGTTTGAGCACATTATGATGGATCTTGTGGAGTTGTCTCCATCACAAGGTAAGAAACACTGTCAAGTGATGGTGGACATGTTTTCCAAGTGGGTGGAGGTTTTTCCATCAAGCAAACAAACCACTACAACAGTAGCCAAGGCCCTGATTTCTGAAATCATTCCTCGATGGGGCATTCCTTCTAAAATATCAAGTGACAATGGTTCTCATTTTGTCAACCAGGCCATTACAGAATTAGGCGCATACCTGGGTATTGATTTAAAAACACACTGCACATACCATCCAGCCAGTGGAGGGGCTGTGGAACGAGAAAATGGCACACTCAAAACCAAATTGGCAAAATGCTGTGCAGACACAGGTCTGCCCTGGACAAAAGCCCTGCCTCTAGTGTCGATGTACATGCACATGAGAAAATGAACACGAAGCAACCTGAGTCCCTTTGAGATATTGTTTGGTTTTCCTCCTCACGTAGGAACCGAGGCACCGACGGCACCACCCCCTTCAACCGCATTATGCGAACATGAAATGTTAAAATATTGTGCACAACGCTCTTCTGCTCTGTCTAACATACGACAACAGTTTGCAGCCGCCCTCCCAAAACCAGCTGAAGGACCACTCCACAAGCTGAAACCTGGTGACTTTGTGGTGGTGAAAGACTTCAGAAGAAAAAACTGGAAAGCACGACGCTGGCAGGGACCATTCCAGATCCTCCTTGTCACCCAAACAGCTGTCAAAGTAGCTGAGAAGGCAACTTGGGTCCACGTGTCCCATTGCAAGAAGGTTCCAGTACCATCAGTGGGCTCAGGCGACCCTACCCCCACAACAAGTGTCAACCAACCACCGATCCAGTGACCACGGACGGGCAGTTGACCGACAGACACACAGTGCATTGTGATCTGTGTTGACTGTCTACAACGCGGATGCCTCACAAGAAAGAAGGTTGGCAGACTCCACATCCCAACGTGTACCTGCGGACCAACACAAGAAGAACACGGCCAGGACCCCTCCACATAGACACAGTAGTCGTTTGTGTCACTATGGTTTTATTCATATTATTGCTTGCTTCGGTTTCATTATCTAAGTATCTTTTTGTGATTTTTGTAATCAGCTATCTAAAGAGTGGTTTACATTTGCTTGCTAAACACGAGACATGGTTTCACAAACATTTTTTTTTTTTTTTGCAATATTATGTGTGATTAAAGAATAATCAAAAGAGTGGAATGTAATGGTAAAAATGTTATAACATTCACTGAAAAAAGCGTAACAAAGCTGTTGTTCATTTAATGTGTTTTTTTTCATTCCAATGAATTAAAAAAAATACTTTGCTCTATTAAACTAAACTTTTTTATTTATGGGTTAGGGTTTAATCGAATTTTTTACTTTACTACAATGTAAACTGATTGCAAGGCACCAAACTGATTTTTTTTATTTTAATCAAAGCATTTTTATTAGATTGAGTGATTCGCGCATGCGCATTTTTTAAAAGTTCTGGCGGAAACTTATTTCCACCTCAATCTTTCATTGCAGAGGACGTTGTGAAAAATATCAGACCCCACGGCATTTTGGTAACGTTAAGGTAAGTCATTACGATTTTTAAAGATGACTGGGCGAAAATGTTAGCCCGCAGACAAAGTGTCTGTCTTAAGTGTCTTAAGTGTTTGCTTTTGCGGGCAATTAATCGTGCAGCTAGGGTTGGCGCTGGGGGGAGGGGGTTCGCCGTTCGGGAGGGAGGCGAGTGAGGTGGGAGCAGATGGCGGCAGTGTTCCAGTCGACGTTTACATTCTGAAAAGCGTATATACGGCGTTAGCGCGTAGCTAACTACCTAGCTAACACTATACATGGCGTTAGCACGTGGCTAACTAGCTAGCTAACACTATACATGGCGTTAGCACGTGGCTAACTAGCTAGCTAACACTATACACGGCGTTAGCACGTGGCTAACTAGCTAGCTAACACTATACACGGCGTTAGCACGTAGCTAACGGGCTAACGTTAGTTAAAACTCCCGGTGTAAAAATAAAAAAATGTTCTTGTGACTTTTGGATAGTGGAATAAATATTACTGGTACTGTGGTGTTTACTGTGCTATTGTACTGTGTGTTATTGCTTACTGTGCTGTATTTTCTCGTTTTGGTAAAGCTAAACTGACCTGTGTAATAATGAAGCAACTTAAATAATGTTTTGTCAGGTATTTTATTTCATAGGCATAGTAAATCCGATTTAAAAAGAACAGAAGGCATAATAATGTTTTGTCATTTTTAAACTGTATTAAGATGTAGTTCATGTAACATTGAGAATATCCATCATTAAAACGTTTTTTTCTCTTAATTTAAGGAAAGCTGCCACAAGATCCACTGTGTTCCTGCTGTGCAACCACCAGTTTGGAAGTCCCTCATCTTATTGTAGTAAGTTCTGAGTACAATATCATGAGTGTATTTGTGATAATTAGATCACTCTCCTAAAACCGTCCTTTCCTCTGCCTTTTTATTTTTCCTCAGTTATCCATGTATGTGGAAATGTAAACTACAGAAAAACAACCGTCAAACAATAAAAGAAAAGATGGCAAAGACGTTTGGATACCGTAGACAAGAAATAGTGCATAAGCAGCCGAGCATTGAAGACATGTTGACAAGATGGCCAGCACTTTTTCAGATGGAAGAGGTATGTTTTCAGATGCAAGGCACTGTAAGCCTATTTTTGAGAGGAGAGGGACTTAATATATTTGTTAATGCCAATGGTGTTCATGAGCATTCTTGAAAGATGATTTTTTTTTAACCTTAAAAACTTAGGTCTTTTCAGAGGAGAATTTATTTAATACACTTTTTAAAAGTTCTTTCTGCGTGCTCTGTTATTGTTTCTCCAGATTAATGCTGAGTTCATGCGGGTGACAACAGTACCCTTGGAGACAAAGTTCTTAGCGCAGTTGGACAAGCACACGTCAAAACTGCTGGAGGTCATCAGGAGCAAGGGAGGGCGTGTGAAAGAGCTGACCAAGGCAACTTTGCAGGTTTTAGATGAGGTATCTATTTATGAATTGGTTCTTAATGCGATCCATAGTTGAATAGTTGGTGTGTATGTGCTTTTATTAATACCTATATTTCCTCAGACCGTGGACATCACAATTAGAAGAGAGTGCATCTTCAAATCTTTGATGATCTACCTGGGTGAACCTGTTCATCATCTCATTAAAGACTGCCAGGTAAGGGCATCTCCCTCACTAACACAAACAATATCTATATACCAACTTTGCTTCAACAATGATGTTCAGCATTGACATGCATTGTCTTCAGGAAAAATTCTTTCCAATTGTCCTCATTTCTTGTTTTTTTGTGTGTGCAGGAAAATGAAGCAGCCATGGTAATCGTCAGTGGAAACGAGGACATTAAAATCGTCATTGACGGAACAGAGGTCCTCAGAGAGGTGCCCACAATAGCAACGGCTGTTGCTATGTTCTTCGGGCTCACCTATGTTCTCAACATAAAATATCCCAAAAATCTGCACTATACCCTTGAGTTTGTGCAAAAGGTCCTGATGAAGCTTGGTGGAAAAAATATGTCCCCAAAAATTCATAGGCTGAGTACCCAGCTTGGCAGCCAAGAGTAGGCACAGTAGAGTTCCACTGTTAGGCCTGATTTAATGGCATTTCTACAACCAAGACTTTGTACCGTTTTATCTGGGGTTGGTGTTTGAAACACTTGCACAACTACATTTCTGCTACAGTATGGACAAAATAATCTGCCTAAGGTTTCACAGGCACAAGTGGGTATTGTGCTGGAGAGCACTGATTTGTTTATTGCAGCATTTTCTGACCAAGAGGATCAGGAGCTACCTCACTCGTTTGCAAGTTATGGAACTGAGGACGTTCACACACATCACTTTTGATTTTAAGGAATAATTCCTCTCTGACTGTATTACATTGCATTTTCAAATGGTCACTGTTCAGTGAGAAAAATGTTCCCAAATGCTGTTGGTTTACTTGAAAATGCATGTCTTCATTACTGTTTGTGTTTGAGATGTGATGGTTGAGAAGCACTGGTTTATGTTAATACAATGAGATGTTGCTGTTGTATTTGAGGGGAAAAGACATCATTGAGAAGGACTGTTTTTAAGGTGGGACTATGTTGAAAAAAATGTTCATTCAACAATAAATGTGTTGAAAAGGAATGGCTTCTGAGTTTAAATCAAAATGTATTATAATATCTTTTTTTTTATTCAGGTCTATAAATATTAAAGTATCACTTTAAATTTTTATTTGAGACAACTTAAAAAAATAGTTTTCTCCGATATTCAAAAGTTGTTTAAATGAATTTAAAATATTCAGGTTTAACAAAGTAGATTATTTACATTAAGCAATAAAACCAATGTATTTATTTTAATTTAGGAAAATCTGAAATAATTGCTTTGGTTCAACCTTCAGAAATGGGTTTACACGAAGTTAAATATTTCAGGTCAAATCAAATGAATTATTTATATTGTATAACACTAGAATATTAGTTGTGATTGATTACCTCAATTTTTCTAATTTGAGCCAATGTTAGATTTTTTTCAGTGTTGTCTTGTGCTAAAGCCGTGTCTCAAGTGTCCTGTATTTGACCCCGATGTGCAAAGAGCAGCATGATACAAAATGTTAGTTTGCAGCTGTGCCCCGAGAAGGGACGACGGTTGACTCGATCTCATAGAAGCTTCAAAACAAAGGACTCCTGTTCATGGCCTTGGTTGATATCTTATTCGGTACGAAAGTTCTGGATCCAAGTTTTACTTTCATGTCAAGTAATAATGATTTGCAGCGGCCACTGAGAAGGATCTTGTGTGTGTGTGCTACCCTCAGCTAGACCTGGGTTCTTATCTCAACCTGCTTTGCAGCTTCTCGTAGCTGGCACGGAGAATGTTCTTCACATGTGTATAAAAACTCAGCGTCTTTAGTGCTCGGAGACGCCATTTCCACAGAGCACCGTGATACGTGCCTGTGTATTTGACCTCGTGCTTGCAAGCAATAAATGGACTTTTTGCATCTTTGATCATTCATCAAGACTCTGTTTTATCAGACAAATCATTCTCTTCTACCGAGCGTTTATTGAAATATTCCACAACAAACCCCAAATTGTGAATTCAGACCCAAAAATGTACTTTTATTTGGCTCTTTCTCTTCTTCACCTCCATCCTCCAGTGCTTTAATTTCACTGCTCTACCCGGCACTGAATTTAACTTAATTCCAATCATGAATCAGTAATAAAGAAGAATATTTTTTGATTGTGTGTTAAGGCCTGATAAAATAGAGAACAGGCCTCCACATGGGTCAGGAGTCATATTATTTGGCACGTAATTTCACAACGCGTTCTTGTGACTGGTTGGAAATGAGGGCACATTTCCGGTTTGCATTTGTGAGTCATTCTGCGTGCATTTGCAATTATTGAGACTGATGTGACCTCATGAAAACTGTGCAGACACTCATTTAACCCAGCTCAGTGAACAGGATTGTTCTGCTCACCTACTTGATTGACATCTTGCTCAAGCTTGATTTAATCAACATCTAGCGTGGATCAACTTTTTCAAACTTATAGAGTTGATTAACTTAATTCTTATCAACCGTCTAGATTTTTAGGAGCCGGGAAACACTGAGGAACTTACAATAAGCAATTAACCATTGATTAATGCACAACTCAACAAAAACTAATGCTCAAAATCGTCAGCCTTTGTCAATGGTCAGAAGCTTCAAGTTTCCCTCTATTGTCACTTTTGTTAGTGGCAAAGCAAGCCTGTCAGTTTTTAATTGTTACAACTTGTGTTGATGATTTCTGTATTTTTCATGATTTCTCTTTATTCTAGTTAGTAATAAATAGTTAATCACAAACGTGTTAGATACTTTAGATTTCTCACACGGGCTAAATCCACAATTTCCACCACACCCCAGTGAGCATTTTTTGGTTGAAAAGACGTTTAAAAG
Source organism: Gasterosteus aculeatus (assembly GCF_964276395.1). Lineage (NCBI taxonomy): Eukaryota > Metazoa > Chordata > Actinopteri > Perciformes > Gasterosteidae > Gasterosteus > Gasterosteus aculeatus. The sequence goes on along the minus strand of NC_135699.1, from coordinate 11,263,718 downwards.
ACGTCTATGCCCAACGTTGAAAAGACGTTGCAAAATGGTTTAAAAGTGAAAGTTGTTTCAACGTCTATTTGTAGACGTTGAAAAGACGTCTATGTTTAGACCACATTTCAACGTGATTTTTTAATACGGTAATATTTCGTCCTCTCTTGTGTGCTATATCATTATTTTAGAGGTTTAAAAAGAAACTACGTCCACATTTGTAAGTTTACCACCGATATTATAAATCACGTTGAAAACGGGTCTATACGCGAACGTCTTTTCAACGTCTACGAATAGACGTTGAAACAACTTTCACTTTTAAACCATTTTGCAACGCGTTTTCAACGTCGGGCCATAGACGTCTTTTAAACGTTGTTTCAACGGATAAATTGCTCGCTGGAAACGGACAAGTTACATACTTAGTCACAGTTGTCATGTTAACATCCCTTAACAAGGACAAACACATTATTTTATTGATTTGTATTTATTATAAATATAACACTATACATATAACAGCACTTTTGCTAATTATAAACAATACAGAAATAAAATATATTTTTCAGGAAAATAAATTATGGAATAAAAAGTGCAGAAACAACATTTCTGTGTTCAACAATTCTGTGTTTGTAGACCATTTTTCTGAATCATTGTAACTTCATTATAGATTCTGTAACAAGATGTGGCTCACTTGAGTTAGGATAGTATACCTGAAATCAGCTGCATCTCCCTCATCCTCACTTGAGGATTCTTTGTGTAAAGGGAGTCAGAGTGCACGGAGCAGATTCTTCTGGTCAACGTGTTTATTCAATTCAAATCATTTTATTTTGTTCAGCTTTGCAATCTGTAAACATGCAACACCCTATCCCCTAAACCCCAAAATGTAAAAAACCTTCAACCTGGAGAAACCTGAGGGGAAAACAGTAGGGAAGAAGGTGTGAACAACTTAAAAGATGTACAGTACATCCGATTCCTACAACATAAATGATTCTAATATTGTGGATTATTAAGCCAGGGGTAAGGCAGGACCAGTGCAGGGACAACCATCATCAGACGTAACCTCCATCAGATGCAACCACCACCCGCAGAAACCTGTGAGGAGGGAAAGCACAAAGGCAAAGTTGGTCATTTGGGTTTATGATGACAGTAATAAACTAATAATAATAACAGCAGCAGTTGTGTTAGAACACTCATTTATAGATGGTTTACTTATTACATTATAAACAAGATAACAATTCATCTGCAACTTATGGTATTTCTGGAGTAACATTTTCAGGTATATTACACAGTATCATGCTTTAAGCAGCAGTAACTTACAATGTTTCGGCCTCTTGTTTACAGAGCACAACTTGTTGAATTCAGCCCTTCACCCTTGCAATGCAACTTAGCCACCATTGCTTTAAAAACGTATTTTTTTCAATGTGAAATGCAATAATATTTATGGGTACAGCAACAATCTAACGCATTAGTAACACCAAACACGCACAAAAATGTCTGGAATGTTTACTTTTGGTCCAGGTCATCATGCTGCGCGCTAGCATGCTGCAAGCTAGCATGCTAACTAGCAAACTACCTGCGCTAACGCTAACTAGCGTAACAAAAAGGGCCGTCTTTCCTGTATCGAGTCGGCAGCACAAGTAAAACACCCGGTTATAGTTCCATGTGTGCTTCATTCAAACACTCGCGTACTTACAGAGCATTGGAGCCGGTAGTCGTGGTTCTATCAGCCCGTTCATGTCCCTCTGCTGCCGTAACTTCGCCTCGTGCTGCACCCGGTCGGAGCTCTGCAGGCGTCTAAGAACTCGCGCATGCGCGTTACAGATGTGAGCGGAGTCACGTGTTTACAAGTAATGTTTGAACCTGCCCGCATTATTATGTCTTAAACGCATCTTATTGACAGCACGCATTCCGTAGTTTCATATTTATGAAGTTTTAAGCGAAATAGTAAATACGTTGAAATTACGTCTTCGCGTAGACCAAATTTCGCCGACCAGTTCATTAATTATTATGAAAATCTTAACGTTAATATTGTCTATCTTTCAACCTAACGTTACATCATGACACATTTGTCAACAAATTGACGTTTTCTCGCACGTTGATGTTTTATCCCATTTTTAGCCAGTTGAAAAGACGTTGAAATGAGGTCCTAGACGTTCAGACCTCATTTCAACCCGATTTCAACCATATTTCAACGTTGAAATTACGTCTTGTGCTCACTGGGAAAGCTTAGTGCATTGCTATCAGGTGCCAAGTGACACTGAGTAACCGTCCTTATTTGAGGAGTTTGCACTTTGTACTTGTCAAAATTACTGAGTGTGGTAAATTGTGATTACAAACCTAGACTGGGCGGTGCATATATAGATTAACTCATGCATAATTGATTGACCTGTGTAAAGGTTGATCATTCTCAAGTATTGTGCTTTCATCAAGGGTTTCCTTTGATTGCTGTTAATAATCACCTCATGTATCAGTACACCCTGAATGTTCACCGTTGACGTCATATATCCTTCTTTAAACGCATGCGTCTAAAATTAAAAAAAAAATCCTTAAAATTATGCACATTTAATAGTGTGTATTTTCTTTAATTAAACGATTTTGATCCCTATGATTTTAACTAATTAATGAGGAAATTTGCGGGAAAACTGAAAAGGAAGAAATAAATCTGTATACAATATATATATATATATATATATTTTTTTTTTGGGGGGTTAGCAGCCAAACTCAAAGGACACAGCTTCAAGCTAATGTAAACCTAGTAGGTCTGCTGACCTGTAATCCAATCAATTGCACAGTTGAAGATTGACTAGCCAGCTTGGGGGATATATAGGCTGATGTGTCAAGCCACATCAGAACAAAGCTTCAGCCTAACACTCTAACGTCTCTTTGTTGCAAGTGTGGCTTACTGGCTGTGATGGAAAACCTTTTTCTGCAGCTTAACAGTACAACTATTCTACTGGGAACTGTTGGGATCCTACTTCTCCTGTATGTATTTTTGACCAACTTTGATCATAAGAGAAAGGAGCCTCCGGGACCGAGACCACTGCCCCTGTTTGGCAATTTGCTGCAACTAAATCTGAAGTCATTTCACATGACACTTTATGAGGTAAGCAAGCAATATTAAATTGGCTATGTAATGTATAACTGCTGTTGAAAGTGAGGAATCGCCCGTGGATTTAATGATTTTTTGCCATTTCATCATTTATAAAAAATTTAAAAGCTCAGTAACTTAATGAATGTGTTATAACTTTCTTAAATTAAGAGAAAAAAACATGCGCCAATACTGATATTGGATATTGTTCCGTTACTGCACATGTATTGGTAACAATTGTCTGATCGGGTGTAGCAGATACCATTAGGTTATTTAATAACAATGGTGCGCATTCATATTCATACAATTATTGTAGTATTTTATTTTACAAAGTAATGTCGTGGCAATGTAAATATCATGTCTTTTTTAATTCCTATGCTATGCTGCTCCTTGTGTTTCATAGCTTTCCAAGAAATATGGATCCGTGTTCTCAGTGCATCTTGGACCCCAGAAAGTGGTGGTTCTGGCTGGATACAAGACCGTGAAGCAGGCACTGGTCAACCATGCTGTGGAGTTTGGAGAGAGATCTGTCAGTCCAACTGGCCATGACTTAAGTGGTTCACTAAGTAAGTATAACGGAGATGATTTTAGTAATACTCACTCATACTATAAGATGATTTAGGCGGCGCCCAACCTTGATTAAATCACAATGTTGACGTCAGCTCAAAGTAAACAGATAGTTAAGTGATGTAGTTAGTCGACCCAAACGCACGCGCACAGCAGTTCGATTTTTAAACCATGACTTTATTTCCCAAAAGACGTGGGAAGCAGTGGTGTAGTCTACGTGATGCGCAGGTAAACGATGGATACACAGAGGGAAAAGTCAAGGATTTCCGTGTAACAAGATGATACGTAACAACATCATTGTGACAAAACGTTCTAACCGTCATTCATAAATTCACGTCTGAAGGCAGTGACGTCACGCATGCGTGGTCTACCGCGGGAGATGACATAAACTATAGCCGGCAGTCACAGTGTACTAACTACAAAAATATAGACTACACCTGCCTGAGACCAGCCTGGGAACTGGGACGGACTGGCGACGGGCCTGGGGACTGTGAAGCCCTCATGCCAGCTACTGGTGATTCCCGGGATGAGCCGCAGCTGGGCCCACGAGAGGGGGGGGGGGGGGGGGGGGGATACGCTGATAGGGACCCTAGCAGCTGTAATAGAATATCATTTCATTTTTTACAATGGTTGTGGGGACATCTTTATCTGGACAAAGGCAGTAGCAACAGTAGACATGATGGTAGACTAGTAGACCAAGATGTTTGCTCACTGTATTGCCACACACCCTCTGGACCTCTGAATATTGTAAGTTGATTTTATTTAATATATTTGGAATAATATCTTGCATTAAAAATTGTTACCATTTTTTCTTTAGGTAATGGAATCATTTTTGGCAATGGGGAATCGTGGAAAGAAATGAGGCGTTTTGCTCTGACCAACCTGAGAGACTTTGGGATGGGCAAGAAAGCAGCAGAGGATAAAATCATTGAGGAGATTCAGTATCTGTTCGAAGTGTTTGATAGACACCAAGGTGACTCGTCTCTTTTATTGCATTATGTCTTTACAAGTATTTCCTATTGGTGTTTTTTTTCATCATTCATTTTTTGTTTATAGGTCAACCCTTCAATACTGGCCAGTCAATGAACTATGCAGTCTCCAACATCATCTGTTCAATTGTCTATGGCAGCAGATTTGAATACAGTGATGAAGAGTTTAGACTCATGGTAGACCGAGTAAATGACAACATTCGGCTTGCAGGTTCTCCTTCAGCAAAGGTAACACTTTGCTTCCTTTCACTAAATAAACTATAAGATGTACCTTTTTGGGGTTATGATGAGAATTACAGACTCATGGGTTCATGGGCATGCATTATATAAAGATAACAAATAACATGCTTAAAATCTCTTTTAAATTCCAACAGTTGTTCGATATGTACCCGTGGTTATTTCAATGGACGAGCAACAGGAAGCGTCTCACAAGGAATGTTGCTGAAAACCGAAATCAAATAAAACTGCTGATCGGACGTCTACAGGAAACCTTGAATGTTCACATGTGCAGAGGATTTGTGGACTCGTTTCTAGCACACAAACAGAAGCTGGAGGTATTAAAATCAATCATGGTATCTTGATAAAAGGTTTAACTCTTAAACGTTTTTCATTATATCTCTATTATTTCTCTTTCCTGTTGATAAGGATTTAAAGATTACGGATTCACACTACAACATGGAGAACCTGGTGTCGACTGTTAGCAACCTCTTTGCGGCTGGTACTGATACGTCAGGAACTACACTGAGATGGGGTCTGTTGCTCATGGCCAAATATCCCCATATTCAAGGTAAGTAATATATATATATATATATATATATATATATATATATAAATATACAGCTTCGCGGGGAGGCCCTGCTCGATTTAGTTAGTAGGCTACTGCTAGCTACGATCGCAGGAAAATAGTTCTACAGTTTCTCAAGATTGCAACCCTGCCTTTTACTCCCAAACAGTAACATGAAACTACAATTAACTCTAGAATGTTTGGCCAAATGCTAACTTTAGGTTGGTACTACTACCAAAGTGAAATGTTCTACCAGCTGGTCTCACAGTTACACAATACCATTGATCCAGTAATTATCCACCATGAGAAAAGTATTTGGATGTAGCCATAGCAACGTGTTGTGAACTGTGTTCACTCAAAGGTCTTGGTTCTTTAGGAGTTTGGTCAAAAATGTTAGTCTTTCTGCAGAATTGGCGAGAAAAGAATGCTTCACTGCTGCTTTGCTTTTAGTCACTGTCTTTTTTTTATTTTGTCATTTCCAGACCAGGTCCAGGAGGAGCTGAGCAGGGTGGTTGGGAATCGTCAGGTGAGGGCAAAGGACCGGATGAACCTGCCCTTCGCTGACGCCGTCATTCATGAGACGCAGAGATTTGCTAATATACTTCCCGTCACTATTGCTCACAAGACCAGCACAGATGTGACTTTCCAGGGCTTTTTTATAAAAAAGGTAAACAGTCTTAAAGCTTATGCTGAATTCTGCATCTAAAAATAATAATTTATACTCTATTCTAAAACATTGTAATCATGATTAACGTGTCTTTCTCAAGGGGACCACCGTGTTTCCTCTTATGACATCGGTTTTGTGGGATGAGAGTGAGTGGGAGACCCCGCGCACCTTTAATCCTGCTCATTTCTTGGACAAGGACGGGAAATTTTTCAAGAGAGACGCCTTGATGCCCTTCGGTGCAGGTTAGTGAGCCAAGCTAACCCTTCTTTCCAATACCAACTTACACTTTTCAGATTGTCTAAAGCCTGTTCCCTCACAGGACGCAGGGCGTGTCCTGGAGAAAGTCTGGCCAGGATGGAGCTCTTCCTCTTCTTCACTTCCTTCCTTCAGCGCTTCCGTTTCACTCCTCCACCTGGAGTTAAAGAGGATGATCTGGATCTGACTCCAGCTGTGGGCTTCAACCTCGCCCCTTCACCTCATGAGCTGTGTGCCGTCAGTCGTGAGTGAATTCAAAATGAGTAGATTATTTAAAAAGTAACTACAGCTGCACAATTCAAGCTGTAAAAAAAGCTTTACTCTACTTTGAATAATTTGGCAAAACATCAATGTGTTTGCAAAAGAAGATAGTAGAGATTGTTATTGATTCATTATACATATTGTATGTTATCTTTATTAATGTATTGACTACTGTATTGCCATGCTCTGCAAGATCACTGATTCTGATTGGCTGTTGGGGGTCCATTCAGCCCTTATAAGGGAAAACAACTAAGTAATTGCAATAAAACTGTAGCTAGAAGAATATTGGCTATTCAAAAAGCTATCCCAGCCGTAATCTAAAAAAAAACAACTGTTTTGTTATCTATTTAGTCTTGTTACATATGTTGTCTATATTGTGTTATGCAATTGATTCAATTTTTCATTTTTTAATTTACTGCTGTCACCTGTATGCTGTTATTGACTATGACTATTAATAAATTGTGAAACTCTGTAAAAACTTTTTTCTGGTTCATTGATAATTGTTCCTTTTACTTTAAGATAATAAAGCGAATGAGCTAAATACAATCACATCATAGGGTTTCAAAGTTGCACTTTTGTGGTCAATCCCTCCCAAACATTTCTTATGAATATTATATCAGGTCCTTTAGTTGCCACTTTTCTTTGTTGTCTTTGAACACGTCGATCCCGCACCTGTGCTGCCCAGATTCCTTCCAGTGGGATGAGAAGATAAGAACTTTAATAGAAACATTTTAATAATTTGTCTCAATCTTCCTTGATAGGTTTTTTTTTTAAATAAATGGAATGTGCGTCACGATGGAGGCAGTCATTTTAGAATATTAACAATTGTGGTGTAGTTTTAGAGACCTTACCAAGGCCTTTACATGTATCGACAAACTATTTTTATTTCTCCATTGATATTCTTTCCACTTCTTACCGTCTTGAGATCAGTGAACAATGGTCAAACTATGAAGTAGGTCTCAAAATTGGTCTTACCTCAAAGTGTCAAATGGTACTTTTCCACGTTAAGAGCAAACAGTAATAGTTAGAATTCAAGCACCGACTAAAACATTGAGATATCATCACAATACACTTGCCCAAATTAATCACAGAAAGTTTCTCTTGAGCCATGAATTCACTACTCTCTCACGTTTGGCTAATTTACAGCTGCACCAATCAAACTGCTAGAAAAGCTATTTTAATACTTTTGATTCATTAGCTGTGAGAAAGTGTGGTCAATTGGCCAGTACAGGGATTGTAATTGATGTATTATATAGTGAATCAAAGAGAATCAAAGGTGGGGGAATTAGGAAGGTAAATGGAATGGAATTTTGTAGGAGGAACTGATGGAAGTGGGCCTGTGTGCTGACGTGGTTTGGTGAGGAAGGTTGTGCTTTAGTCATTGGGATCCACTGTAGTGGTTTTAGACCCAAATTCCAATGAGTAAGACAATATGATGTATCTAACCACCAAAATATGAGCATTTAACTCCAGCTCACATCCCAAACATACATAACATACACTATTATCACAGAGTCAAATTGGGAGAGTTTGAAGAAGAGATTGAGCTCAGTAATGACAACAGCAGATATAACCAACAACTCGGGTGGAATCCAGTTATTTTTCCATGGTTTCTGATAAAGGGACAATTCAAAACAATATTGTTTAATCTGATACCAACCCACATTACATAGAATATAAGGCTTCTCAAAACACTGTGTGTGACCATCATTGGTTGGCTATTAAAAACGAATAGAAATAATGTGACGCTTGAATAAACTGTGTTCATTGTTCCCAGCCATAGTGTATAGATTTCAACAGATTACAGATCTAGTCTAAACTAAAGTAATTATGAAGTCCATTTTTTGTGTTAAGAGTGCGATACAGGATCATCATTGCCATCTAGAAAGGAGATTGGTTTCCAAAATAATTGGATCCACCTCCATTGTAAATTAGACACACCAGACAGACTAAATGAGTGATATTTGACACAGAGGTACCCAGAAGGTACAGTGGGTCATGAGTGGTCAAATTGAGGAAAACCAATTGTAGATTAAATTACAGTTCTTAGACTTTAACCCTGTCAGTTCAGGTCATGACATTTATTTAACCCAGGGCTGTTGACACGCTTCAGATTAAGTATTATTTGAAGCAGATTCAACGGGGAAGTGGATACTTTGTAATCTTTATTTTATGAACTGTACTGCACATTTTATTCTAGTTTAACATTGTTTATGGTTTAAATATATTTTACTTAATTGTTTTTAGACTTCCTTTTCTATTGCCTGATGTTTTGATGGTTCTAAATGTCTTCATGTGAAATGTGCTATACTAAAATAATTGCCCTTGCCTTAGTAAACTTTGTATGTACACATACAACATACATGTCACACACTTACATATTTTAATGGAAATGTCTCAGATAAAAGAATACAAGTCAGACGTGACATTTTGTAATGCCTGGGGATAAAAAAATAGATAAAAAATAAATAATAATTGTGAAAAAACGTTTAAATTCCTACATGTAACAATTTGCTCTACTTCGTGGATAGATAAAATTATAAGAGTCTGTATTGTAAATTAATCTGTACCGAACAGATGTTAACGTTAGCCGAGCTAGATAACAGCTAGCACAGCTTCATGAAGGTTTGAAGAGCTCACCATGTCAAGAGTGTCGATTGATTAAATAATTATCACATCCCAATATGTAATATTCCAAAGTGGCTCTAAAAAAATCATATCTGAGCCTTAATGGTCACAGAACACTCCGTGGTATCTGACAGCCTCTACTTCCCTTCCACTTTGACAATATTGCTCTCTTGATTCCGCAGAGAGTGGTGAGAGTCCATCACTGGCTGGATAGACACACAGTCCTGGAGGGTGCTAGAACAGCTGCTTGGGAAATCAGTAGTTTTACTCTCTGATCCCCTGAAAGTCTGACAATGAGGCTGGCTGTATGCAGAAACATAGGATTGTGTGTAGGGTTGCATCAGTGTTTGGCTGTTTTGCTGTGGGTAAGCAGCTGCATATGGTTGTGTGCGGGGGGGAGTCGGCATAAGTGGGAGGTTCTCAGCATTGCTACCCGTTGGAAACCCATTCATATTTGAAGGGCTGAGTCCTGGCACTTTAAAGGCCTCTACATTTTCTAAACTCTCCAAGGAGCGGAAGCCTGGCTCAGTTTGGCTGCACTGGGTGTATGTGCCTTGACTAAAGTTGAAAGTGTCCTGGTTGAAAGAGGTAGATGCTGTAGCTGTCGGCAATCCAGATGGCGATGGAGTTTTGTTGTGCTGCTGTTGAACAACGCTACAACGTCCTAAATTGGTGGCGAGGGTCTGTAGAGTGCTGAGGATCTGCTTCTGAATGTGTGTTTGCTGCGCCTGCTCCCTCTCCAGGCAGCCCTGCTGCTCCACCAGCATCCTCACTGCCAGACCCAAGCTCCGCACCTCAGATCCCAGGGTCTGAATTTGATCCTGTAGACCACCTCTACAGTCCTGGACTGCCTGCTGGGGGCTCGGGTTCCCATCACTACGAGTGGCGCCCTGGCCTCCAGGGGTCTGTAAGCGGATAACAGCAACCCCAGGGGCCGAGAATGGTAAAGCTGCTGGTGACCGGTTAGGAAGACGAACGCCAACCTGAGGAATTGAGTGGAGAGAGCTGCCGGACAGACATTGTCTGCGTTTAAGCAAACGCCTGGGGGGGTTGACTCCACCAGATTGACTTTCAACAGCATTCTGTGCAACATAACAGAAATATTATAAAAACAGTGGTGAAAAATGTAAAAAGTTATAATGCATTTTTAATAAAATGACACAGAATCTTAAGTAAGTCAGGTTCCTAAGATCAGGTGAGGACATATGCTGGAATACTACCAGGTGCCAGCAACAGCTGTAAAATATTAACAATACCTTATTTGGCCCGGTTATAAAAGGTGACTGACATCCGCCATCGTTAAGTGCAGGCACACACTTTAGCTAAGGTAAATAAAGACGGAGATCGGATTTTCTCTTTCCTCACCTTTTCAGTGGTCAGATCGTAAGTTTCAGGTGGTTGGGGCATTGCACCTCTCAAATTAGCAGCTTGGACCCGAGTGTGATCTCTTCTTAGCATTGGCGCGAACTGGTGGAGTGACTGTTGGAAGCAATGTGTGCAAGTGAAGCTTGTCAGATGATCTGATGCTTTTGGAATTTCCGTCCGCATACAGGTCTTGGCTATAACAAGTTATAAAATGAACAATTGGAATTGCGTAAAATTGGGAGAAATTGTGTCTAAGTAGCTACCTTCATCCTGTGTGACAGAGCCTTATCCAAAAGCCTCTTTCGGGCTGCCAGCATGGAATTGGTGGCTGGAGAGGGTGTAGCTCTCCTCCTCATGACTCCAGAGACTGTAAGCGTGGTAGACAAGGGACTGGCCTCTGCTGTCGTTAATGTGGGGGCAACTCTTGGTTGGCTGCTCTGTGCAAGGGAGGTGACACTTACAATCTGGATGTCATTTTCTTCCTTATCTTCGGTTTGGTGCTGTTCTGGCCGGCTGCCTCCACAAGTCTCGCCAGACGTAGATGGCTTTACTCCAGTATCTGGATTTGTGGACGCATGTTTGGAAAAATGGGCAGCTGCTCCAAATCCAGAATGGTGTGATGCTTCTCGCAGAAAATTTTGGATTTGAATATTATTCCAGCTCTCTTGCATTGCCCCGGATTGAGGCTGCACTTGTGCGGGAGATGTGCGGTTTCCGGCATCCATGGGTCTGACCCTCCCAGGCGGCCGCCCTTGAAAGTCCTTCAGGAACATATAGATGGCCTGGGCGGACACCTTGATGTTCTCCAGCTCCAGCACAGCTTGGATCTTACGGAAACTCAGACCAGTCCTCCGCAGTTCCACCACTTTGAGTTTGGCGGCATCATCCAGCCGGCCCATAGTCTCTATTGTAGAGGGACTCTGTGAGTTTGGCGGTTGATCTATAAAAGAACATGTAGATGAAAAGGAACAAAAGTAGTCTGTGATTATTACTGGGGAATAAAGAATGTGTGCTGCCAATGTGGACTACATGACACTACCAATGAAATATTGATTCTAACAGCACACAAAACTTTTGAAACTTATGAGGGTTTAATAATATTTTATTTGAACTGTTGTGAACAATAAACTTGCATGGTGTCATATCAAGATACGCTTTTGTCATTACCCATTACAAACGAATCCCAGTAGATCAAGAAACTCATATCTAACGTTATAACTACTGATGCACATGCGAGAGAAAAAAGTAAACAGTAATGTCTATTTAATTGATTGAACAGTAACAATAAGAGGTGGCTAATGGGATAGTTACATGTTATCAGAAATATACTAACAAATATAAAAACTAGTTGTACAGAATTGATGAAAAGTATTTGCGCCGTGGTCGCACTTAACTATACCGTCATAAGATGCCGTATTGTAATTAAATCTGTACCAAAACAGACGGTAACGTTAGCCGAGCAACATTAGTTAACGACAACAGTTAGCTTAGCATAGTTCCGTCTAAGAGGCTCACCTTGTCAATGGAATGTCGAGTGGTTAAATCATTTCACAATCCAATATGTAGTATTTCGTTTTAGTCAGAAACGAAGTAGTCACGCCCACATTAAATATGTATTTCTATCGACAAGAACGTAAATAAACAAATAAGTCGTAAGTGGCGCTTAGGTGGATACGTCACTTCCGCTCTTTCGTCATCGCTGAGCGACGTTTTCTCCGAACGCAAGTGGTTGAATCGAAATCGCCTCGTAAAAGAAATATGTAAGTTTATCCTCATATTCGATTGCGTTCGAGCTAGTTTCAATTAGAGTAGATACTGTTTCATATATGGAGTATTGTTTCATGTTTGAAACCCGTTTTCGCACGTATGTTATATTGTAGCAGTCGATGAAACCTTATTCCCCGTGGCACGGTCCCCCTTGTTTTGAGAAGTCGGTTGAATGAAAATCAATGGCGGCAGATTTTTGTATTCGAATACCTTTGTTGGCAGTACAGTTGACTTGTCTAAGGGTTTACATACACTATTATTGATATGAGAGTTTACCTGTACTGCATAAAAATAACATTATAGCCGACGGATTTTTTTCAAAATCTATTAGCTACAGTAAGGGAATTCCTTGCGATGTTGCGACGGTTAGTTCCGATTTGTGCCGATTTTACATTTTTTTTACTGACTGATTCGTTTGCATTTTTAATACTCTTAGTTATTTCTGTCGCCATCTCCCTTTTGTTTGCAGGATTAACGATATTCAAATGTTTAATAAACTCTTACCCATAGTCATTATACAGCCATTCAGCCCAAAACCTCTTCTGGGCTCCAGAAACTCAAATATGTTTCTAATCCCATGTTGCATAGTACTAGTTTGATTATCTTTAGATTTGTTTGTCAGACATATTGAAGATTCAAATAATCCCCAGCTATGGGGAATTGCAATTTGCAAACATGTGCTTTTAACTACTTGCTGATAATGGGTTAAATTAACAACAGTAATTGTAAGCCTCTGCCGTACACCAGTCACAATGCATCTGATCTCTGAATTTAGGGCACCATCACCGACTAAGCGAAAGGAGGAGGAAAAAACAAAAGACAGAGGCAAAGAAAAAACTGGTACCAGGGAAGGAGATAAGGAGAGAGGACGGGAGAAAGCTAGGAAACATCGCAGTGCCTCTACTGGCAGCAGCAGCAGGTTTGTTCCTTATGTGATTAATAATGTTTATATTATTTCGTCAGTGTCTTTGAATATGTATCATTTTGTAACATATTTTTCTGTTTTGACCATCTCAAGATCTAGCTCATCTTCAAGCAGCAGCTCTGGTTCAAGCTCAGGTTCCTCAAGCGGATCCAGCTCATCTGGATCCACCCGCTCTGGTTCTTCAAGCTCTCGTTCCTCCTCATCTTCCAGCTCCTCGGGCTCCCCCAGCCCGAGTCGTAGACGCCACGATAACCGCCGCCGATCCCGCTCCGCGTGAGTCACTTCATCTGATGCAGCTTGCTACCCATTATTTATAGACTTTAATGGGGTTTTTTTCCCACTTGTTCGAGACCTGATGAATTGAAGCAGTGTTTTGCTTGTGAATCTGTAGGTCCAAAACACAAAAGCGGGGAGATGACAAGGAGCGAAGAAAAAGAAGCCCAAGCCCTAAACCAACCAAAGTTCACTTAGGGCGGCTGACCAGGAACGTCACCAAGGTCAGCTGAGAAACTGTCGAGCTGTTGTCAGCCATACGCATGATATTTCCACTAGTTATTCACAATTTATATAGGCTTTTAATTGACATAGTTTTTTTGTCAGCTCCTTGCTATGAATTCAGCTTATTTTGCAAGAATCCGTCAAAGATAATAAACCTTTTATGTTGATGTTGTTCTGACAAAGTTACTGTTTCTTTTTTGCGTAGGACCACATCCAGGAGATATTTTCCACTTATGGAAAAATCAAAATGGTTGACATGCCAATGGACCGTGTCCACCCTCACCTGTCCAGGGGCTATGCTTACGTGGAGTTTGAGAGTCCTGATGAGGCTCAGAAGGCCCTCAAACACATGGATGGAGGTATGTCACAATGTCTTGTTCAGTGGCTCTGCCTCACACATTTACTGAGCTAGGAATACACGTTCAATCGTTTCCTCTTTAACTTTATTATTTAAAGGTCAGATTGATGGACAAGAAATCAGTGCATCTGCTGTGCTGACTCAACGAGTTCGTCCCCCACCTCGTAGACCGTCTCCCCCTCGCAGGATGCCTCCGCCGCCACCTATGTGGCGCCGCAGTCCTCCACGCATGCGCAGAAGGTACATTTAGGATTTTTATTTATTCTGCATCATTACGCGTAATTCTTCTTGCCCTCCCATCCAGATTGGCGCGATGTTTTCGGCTTGTCCATCTTCCTTGAGGGAATTTCCCCAAAAGAATAACGGATTAGAATTTGGTGAACTGTTGTACTGTCACTGTTGTCTCAAGTAGACAAGTACAATGAAGTGTTGACATTTTATATCCATATGGAAATCCACATTGTCCAGCAGCATACCCAATCAGCAGCGCAAAGAACCGTATACTTCCTGCTACAGGCTAATAAAGGACCTGCGGGAGTCTATCGCACTGAAGGACCTCAGTCTCCACGGGGAGAACAAATCTGCTCTTTCTCTTCCTGAAGACAACTTCCTAAAAGACTTACAAATTGTAGCACTTGAATTGTACTTGTAACGCCATCTATAGCAAATTGTAAATTGGCTTATTTGAGGACATTGCACTTTCTTGTTTCTTGTTCTTCTGAGTTTGTACCCTATAGTTGAATGCACTTATTGTAAGTCGCTTTGGATAAAAGCGTCAGCTAAATGACATGTAATGTAATGTAACTTCAGTTTTGTGGGTCCTGCCCAGTTTTGTATTGTTTTGAACCCCACAGTAGTTGTCTTAGTCCACAGCTTCAGCTTTTTGTATCGAGTTCTCTGTACAGTTACGTGTAAAAAAAATATTATTTTTACTGGAGACCGCTTCCCTCTCATTGGAATTGAATCACTGGAATCACACATGTTGATATGGGGATGACTTTTTCTTTGTCAATATAAAATCCAACCTTTTTTCTTCTTTTGTCCTTGCAGGTCTCGCTCCCCGAGGAGACGGTCCCCGCCACGTCGCCGTACTCGCTCAAGATCTCCTGGTCGTAGACGCCACCGTTCTCGCTCCAGCTCTAACTCCTCCAGATAGACGATTTCCTGCCAGGTGTTGTCTTAAATTCTGACACCAGATCAGCTGGAGATGTTGCTTTCCCAAACCTCCTGGACTCGCAAGAAATAAAATCAAATGTTGTTGCAAACATCTGCCTGCATTTAGATAGCATAAATGTTTTTTTTTTTCTGTGCAAATGAGTGTTTTTATTTTCATATTTTGTATTTGGTTGACCCTGAAAGCTGTGTTGCTGTTTGTTGTAATTCGAGCTGAGGTTGGGCGTGACTGATTTCTACAAATACTTCTTTTAAAGTGTGACTTCTTTTTACCATGTACTAATCTTTGACATTTAAAAAATAAATTTTCTCAAACATGTCCAGAGTGTGACTTCAGTGTGTAAACGTTTGCTAAGCTTCTTGAAGCCTTTGCTATTATAATAAGCTTATTGGCTATAACTTAATTTACTTTTATGTCATCTTTCAAGGTCAAGTTTTTAGGTTTTTCATTCTTTCAAATGATCCCATTCTGTTTCTAAGGGGCACGTGTGTGTTTGCTTTTCCAGAGTAGCTGCAGACTCACTGCAGCTGAAAGAGCATGCTCCTCCATTGTTTACTTAATGGCAAAATTAGATCCTGGGGAATTGTATATCATTATACATCATTTTCTACAAGCTTTAATTTCCTGATATCTTTTTAATTGATTTATTAACATGTGGTACAAAGTATACAGCCCCCTGTAATAGACCAAGAGTTGTAAATCTACTGTTACCTTGAAGGAATTTAGGAACAAAACAATGCTGGCTGTGTTCATAACTGGAACACAAGGTGCAATGATCTTCATAGGTCCTTAAAGCAGGTACATTTGTGCACTCACATTTAATACATCTGTGTATTTTGTATTTAATTATTACATTTTCTGGCACTGGGATTGCTTATTTTACTACATTTATTTTAGGGGTTTGATGTATTTTTACCTATCTGGGGGCCAAGACAAAGCAGTTGGGCACATTAGTAAAGACATTCTATATGATGTCTGTGATATTATTTATGCATCTATTTTTTTATTTACAGATCTAGAAATATGCATCTCTATCTAATTTATAAATTAGATAGAGATTTCTAATAATTCTCTGAAGCTGTTCACTTTTAAACTTTGTCATTAAAAAGCTCCGAACCACTAGATGCCACTAAATCTCACACATTGTTCCTTTATATTTTTGAGTGTCTGTCTATGAGTTCCTTACGAACTATATAAGGAGCATTCACCACAATCATCTACTCAGCATCAGACCACAAAGAGGCAGTTTTAAAAACATGTATTCTAATATCATATTTCGGCGGGTTGGATTTACAATTAGACTAGAAACACATGCACAAATATACTTTTCTGTAGACTCAAATATGTTTCGGTTGCATATATCCCGGAACACAGCTACCACCGAATACACATGACTGTGTTAAATGTTAAAAACATTTGCGGAAAAAAAATCTTATTCATCATACAACAGATAATTCACACCTAGTGAATCGTTGAAAGACGAAAGTAAATCTAACGGACTGCGAGTGTTTTTTTTCTTTCTACTATCGCAACGGCCGCTGGAGGTCTCACTCTACAAACAGACGCACCTCCACGCATTGTTTTCCACGGCTTCATTACTACACGCGCTCCGCTCCTCACCAGCGCGTCTGGACATGACGCCCTGATCGGATGTGTAGGCGCGTTTCGTCGTCCTGATGCGGCCGTGCAGCGCGCGTGCCCGCGGCGATCTCCCTCCTGGATCGAGACACCGCGACTCCTCCGGCCGCCGAGCAGCTCGTCCGAGGAGAAGCGCTTTTTTGGCACCATGGCATCGGATCAGGAAGACAACGGCCAGCGCGTGAAACGGCTTCTGGGCAAACCTGGAAATGGAAACTGTGCCGACTGTGGAGCTGCAGGTAATTGCTGGAAGGAAGGAAGGAAAAAAAAGAAAGATATTTATACATAAATATGTAATTGTTGATATAATGACGACACTCACGTAATTTAAAAGTAACTTTGGGTAGCAGCCTAAAGACAAACTAATTGGCATTGTGATAGTGAATATAACACTGAAGAAGCATTATTTAAAAAAAGTACAAAATATGACATACATCATATATGTGGGGTATTTATTACAAATGTATTCTTGGTTGAAGGTTCAAATATGTATTCATCTGCAGATTCATTTGCTTTTTGGATACAGATGTGGTCACACACCCCGATGGTAAAATCCACAGTGGTGAAGTCCATTGACTTCATCAACTGCTTCTTGAGTAAAATGGCTCCCAGTGTTGGTGTTCAGGGAGTTAAAACAGGTGGCGTCAGAAGTGCTGTGAAAAGCCCCGCCCATCTCCTCACCTCCTTTCTCACCGATCTGGGTGTTTGTAGTGTTACGTTTCAGTGACACTGAGCGATTGGCTGGCGACCAATTAGGGTGTTACCTGTCTCCCGTCCAAAAGTAAACTGGGATTGACAGCCCCCCCCCCCCCCCCCCCTTTACATTTCTATTCCCTGTGTGTATTTCATCCGTTATTTTACTTTGTATGCATGTGGTTGTCACTTCTGCATTCTACTGGTTGATTGTTCCACGGACAAGAGGCTCACACATCACATACTTGTCTCTTTTGGACAGATGCATGTGTGCAAGTTTGTGATTATGCACAAGGAAGTACTTTTTTTCTTTTCTTCTTGAGCTATTTTTGTAGCATGAGGTCACCGAGTTTTTCGTCAGCATTGGTTGAAGGGCTTTTCGGCATTCATGTGCAAACTACTTGGAAGTGACTCAGGTCCCTGTAATTTCACCCCGAAATTGATATGTTCATGTCCAATCGAAAGCATTCAGCGGATTCATTGTGAAAGTCTTTTGGGTCCCATCAAAAGAAGCGTTTACCCGAGTGAGAAAGATCTGACCTTTCACTGAACTACTCGAGCAGAAACCTAACTGGGTGACACACTGTTGCAAAAAAGTTTTCTCCATTTGTTTGCTTTATGTCAGAGGTCTTTAGTACATGTTTTACTGGGGCGGCGCGGAGATGTTGGAGGTTGTTATGACTCAGTTGTTGGATGCAAAAGAGTGTGAACATTATGTAGCTGTGAATAACGTAACTGATCAACAGTTATGTCACTTTCAAATATTCTTTAAAAATGCAGTTGTAGGTGTAATTTCAAAGCACGCATTGCATTTTTTTTTTAATAATATAACAATGACGAACACGACAACAGGATACACGTATTCAAATATGATGTGCTTGCCTCCCGTAGATTAGATTGTCAAACAACTGCATTTCCAAGCAGGTGTTGCTTAGTTGCAGTAACAAAGCACAGCACATGTGTTGAGTAACTCCTGTATCAAAGGAGACATTTACCCTGTTGGTAAACCAAGGTAAGACAACACTGATGGCCGGTCTAAATATGCACACCTGCCACCAGACTGAAAAATGGAAAAGAAACACGTATCTGGCCTCTGAAACCTGAATACAATCCAGAGCTCGTCACACATTCATCAGAATATGGATGACCTTTGAAGCTAGGGAAGGGTTTTCTGAACCGAGTTGTTAAATCCAGGTCTGGGAGACGGTACGCTTTGAAAATCATTTTAGAGCATTTCAGGGAGTAGTTGCATGTATTTAAAGACAGAAAGACCACAAAAGTTGTTCCTTATTTCTTCCATTAGCCTTTCTTAACTCTTTCCAAATACCTTTCTGCTCCTTCCGGGCCAACACCACTGGCAAATACCTATTATCTAAATATTCTGATAAGGATTTGTAGTCTATGCATGATTTTTTTTTTTTACTGCCTGCAATAATGTGCCACGTTCCGGTTGTTGGCTGTGCTTTAATTGTAGCTGAGCCATCAGAATGGTTAGTTGGAGCTAAAAGTGTTTTTGTCGTGTTGCAGATCCAGAATGGGCATCCTACACTCTGGGAGTGTTTGTGTGTCTCAGCTGCTCAGGCCTTCATAGAAATATCGCTCGGATCAGCAAAGTGAAATCCGTACTGCTGGATCCCTGGAGCGCCTTTGAGGTGGAGGTAAGCCGTCGGGTCTCTTGTGGCAATGAAGTGATTTCGTTCGTACTTAACCCGGAACATACAACCCCCAAATGTTTTGTGACTAGAGGCCCAGCACATTAATTATAGTCTCGAGCCGGGCTTGAGGTAATGTCTGCTCATAGGCATTAAGTCATTGAGTACACAGTAATGCACAGAGATATCACTTACAATCACCCGTTTCCTCCTCTCTGCAGTTGATGGACTCTGTGGGTAACAATGCTGCCAAGGCCAAATATGAGAAGATAGTTCCTGCCTTCTACTACTGTCCTACACATAAAGACTGCATGTAAGTGATGTGTGTCTTCCTCTCCACTGCTGTGTGTCACATTCAAGTCTCCAATTCACCTAAGAATGATTAATACTTATCTACACGACGGTGAAGGTTGTCATAAGCATGATGATAGGATGAGGATGACTCAAACGTTCGTATTTAGGATATTTTATGCGATCATTAACTTGGGGGCAACAAGTGGTTTGGGCCGGCAGGCTGACTGCAGAAACAGCTCAGTTCTAAGAATACCAAGTTCCTGTGAACAGGAAGCCACACATCAGTTGTAGGCAAGGCAAGGCAAGGCAATTTTATTTGTATAGCGCTTTTCATACACAAGGCAGACTCAAAGTGCTTCACATCATAACATTTCATACAATAAAGTGAAATAAAATGCAGGAATTAAAAGACAATTAAAAACAGCAAATAAAATTATAAATTAAAATCTTATTTAAATTGTTTAATTAAAGGCAGAGGTTAAAAGTGTAGGGTTTGTACTTAAACATCTGGTGATATAAATATCAATATGCAAAAAAAAACATGTGCCGTGAAGTTTATTTTAGACTTTACTTTGATTGTGTTTATGGAGGAAGATCCCTTAAGGCCGAAAAAAGGGAAGTTATGATTGAATAAAAACGATAGACCTACAAAGATATTGACATGCAGACATGTTAAAGAGGAAACCACGGTTCAAGCACGGTAAAATAACGAGGCGTTCGTTCATGCAGGCTGCTTTGAGAATGTTAAAAATAGTCATCAGAAGGAGCAGAAAGAGTCCAGATAAATTCATCTGAATGAAGATGTTTGTGTGAGTCAATATCATCTATAAAGTGCAAAGCGATGAGGCAAGTGATGATTAGGAGAACATGAGCCGTGTAACGTTTTAATTATTTGGTTCGGAGCGTGAAAGACGAAGAAAAACAATCATCCCAAGCACAGTAAAGTAAACATCAAACCCGGGCAGAGTGTCTAACGCCGACCGGTCTGCAGGCTCCTGAAAGAACAATGGATCCGAGCCAAGTACGAGAGGAAGGAGTTCCAGTGTGTGGAGAGGCAGGAGCCTTACTCAGCAGGTAAGAACGAAATGCGTCTCCACCCAGCTTCAGCTACAAACAAACCTCTGGATGACTCATTAAGGACTAAATCATTTTCTGCGACTCACGCAGCACCACCTATTATTCAACACTGGAAAAGCTGGAATAATCTTCCATTTATCAGTACTGACATTCAAACAAGTAAAATGCGGCATGTAACTTATCTGAAACCAATATTCTTGGTGGGGGAACTAAATGTTTGTTGCATAACCCTCATCTGTGTTTCTCCTGAGCTGAATCGTGTGCATGTGCGACCGTGTGGGACACAAATGGGGGAGAGCGAGTGAGAGAGAGAGAGTTACGCCACCTTTACTTTACTAATCAATAATGGGTGCCTTGTAAAGCAACTGGCTGCGGGTGTGCGGATGCTAACATTGGGCAATTATGATCTTTAAGATTCTGGAATCTTGGAACTGCTTTCATGATGAATGCCAGAGATCGACCTTTGACTACAAGCAAAGCGAATCCAGTTGAGGTAGTTGAAGTATTACACAGGAGACAATTGCTCTTTATTTTTTACACTTTATTTTTTACCCTCTTTTAAAAACCACCTCCAGCCCTCAAGTTTAAAGGAAGATACACCGTAGACCTCTTAGCATTATGAACAAACGGCAACATTTGGTTTAAGCTCTATTTATAAGCCGCGTGCACATTAATCTTGGTGCTGTGCATGCTTGCCCACTGGCATGGCGGATGTCTACATGAAACGGGGCCATCCACCTTTTTTTTCAGCCCTGATCTAAATGAGTTGTCCCATCCTTGATAAATCCACGCAGATTAAACCTTCGTTAGATGATTTGGTTTTGAGAAACTCCGCCCTGCTGTGGCCTTTCACAGTCTTACAGTGAAGCAGGATGCCGTAAGCACGTTCTCCTGATGATAAACACATTATATTCTAAAGGTTTTATTGACTGCTTTTTTTTCTTCGCAACTCCTGTGTTGCAAACGGAAAGATGTGCGACAATAGTCAGTTAACCGGATCGAGGTCATGGTCTGCGGCTGATTTTTCCGCTGAAAGATTTCAAAGATATGTTTGTGTTACTTTACACCTTCTGCGTAGACGATATGGGCAAGAATTTGTAGCATCGTGATGCAGTTTCTGGAGCTAGGTGTCAAGTTCACACAAAAGTTCACACAAAAGTTTCAAATTCACAACAACTTTAGATAGAGAAAGGCTAATTGCTCACTAGGTTAGAAGTGAGCAGTCTTGCAGTTCAAAATTCATTTAAAAAAAAAAAAATTGAAATCTTTTTTGTGTTTTTCTCCGCTTAAAGGTAGACAAGATAAAGCTCTGTTATAAGAGTCTCATGACTGTCGAACCCTTCCACTCTGTGCCCCCATGTCCTCCGCCCTCTCTCAAAGGCCCTTTTGTGTTGCGCAGACATTTAGGAGCATGAGGTTTTGTCTCCACCGGGGAGGAAGAATAGCTTCTTTTGTGTTCTCTAACACTCCATGTATCTCTGCTCCTGTTTTATGCCAGGAGGATTTAGCTGTGAGATTGTGTTTTAACAGTAAATGTATTCTTTTTTTGTGTTAGTGTTGTTTTGCAAACCTCACTCAGAAGCGGAGGAAACTTTTCTGAATCATGAAAACTTAATTTAGCTGTTGCTCAACCAGCAGTTTACTGCAGCCCAGACCAGTCGATGACGACTTTATTACTGTATAAAGAAGCAAGATAAGGGACACATGAATGAAATAAATAGGGTGGTGCAAGTGGACCGGAAGACAAACATTTATTTAAATGAATAAAATATAAAAACAAATATAATAAATACCACTGCCGTAAAAATTGGAACAAAAACCACATTTAACAACCAAAAAAAAGAAAAAAGACAGATAGATATTTGGAAAAATTCTGTTTGCATATTGTTAAGTTGCTGATTCGTTAAATTAAGTTAGTTAATTAACAGTGCGTGCTGTTTGAATGTGCATCGGCCAATGACAATGCACATCTGCCCAGAGGTGTTGTTTCTGTTTGCTCGCGCTGGTTATGAGCAGAGAGGCAACGCCATCTGTTTGTGTGGGGAATGTTCAATGGCTTTAGAATAGATTTTAAAAAGCTGAAAAGCACACACATATACACGTGTGTGTGTGTGTGTGTGTGTGTGTATATATATATATATATATATATATATATATATATATATATATATGTGTATGTATATAATATATATACATATTTTTATACTCGTTGGCTGTTAGTTGAGACACAATGCTGCTTTAGCAGACACACCCAGAAGTGTTTTTCTAGAGGAATGAAGAGGAAGTTGCAGTTGAAGCTGAAATATGTATATGATGTAAAAACCGATGTGCTTCCTCTCACCACTGCCGAGCTGCTGCATTGTGACCACATTAGCTAAAAGTGCGAACACACACTAACACACACTAATGCCAGAGCTGCTGTTTGTAGGAGTTTCAGTGGTTTCTGCCAGAATGGTTTCTGGATATTTTAATGGGATTTAGGATGACAATTTGTAAAGATGTATACATTTATACAAAGCATTAGTATATATATTTGAATAGATTTAGCAAGAAGTTGTATTTATCTAATTTAATTGGGGGGAAAGACAACATCATTCATGACTATTCATCTAAAACAGTTAATACTTTTGCATATTGGATCTAAAGGCTTGACTGCTGTGTTAGAGAGTTTTAGCTTTTTAGCAAACTCTGCAAATGGCAGTGAAATATTAACTACTGTAGCAGAGTAATTAACAACTGAGGAAGTCTAATGTTTGTTGGATGTATATTTTTCCAGTGGGCAAAAAACACGTATATGCTGATTTAATAATGTAAAAATGTCTGTCTTCCCTCCTTTCTATGGTTACTGCTCCGTGTTGAACGGGACCCTCGCACTCCTCTACCGGCAGGCTACAGAGAGGGGTTTCTATGGAAACGAGGCAGAGACAATGGACAGTACCTCAGCCGGAAATTTATTCTGTCCGAACGAGAAGGTGTTTTGAAGTACTTCAAAAAGCATGATGTGAGTGTTCTCTTCCACATTTTATCTATTTGATAAGCTGATATCTGTGTTTAAACTGCCTCAAATAAAAGGTTGAATGTTCTGGTAAAATCTAAAGATCCCACTCAATTTCCAGTTCAAAACGCCAAAATGTCATTATAGCCCAATGAAAGCACAGTTCACAGTTTATAAACCGAGATATGGTAAAGTTATGCATCATTTTACAAGCTTTTTCTGAGGAAGATAAAAACCATTTACTATCCATCTAAAAACATAACTATTTTCTGCAGGCCAGAGAGCCCAAAGCAACAATGAAGATCAACACTCTGAATGCCACTTTCCAGCCAACAAAAATGGGCACTGCCCAGGGCCTGCAGATAACCTATTTGAAAGACAACAGTACCAGGAACATCTTTGTTTACCACGAGGATGGAAAGGTGGGGTGCAGTACCTTTCTGTCTTGTGTTGTAAGTGGAGAGAAAGAGCTGAGGGTTTACATGTCCCTCTGGTGGACATAGATTGACATGACAAGTCAGAGATGTTAAAGGTAACACTCATACAGCATGAAATATCATACTATATATTTACACACCGAATATGCTACTTCTTCATCATGCAGTACCAATCCTTTGGGTTTAGAGCTAGAAAAGTACATGTTTTCTCGGTCATTGTGGAGAATCAGGCATGAGGAGGCATGTGTGAGGAAAAGCTAATTCAGATAAACATTAGTGTTTATTTTATTAAACTTCCTGGTGCTTTGTCTGGTAGGAAATGGTGGATTGGTTCAATGGCATTAGAGCAGCCAGGTTTCACTACCTTCAGGTGGCTTTTCCTGGAGCATCCATCTCTGATGTGAGTACATGCACGCACACATGCATGCACATACGAAAGCCCTTTTATTTGTATATTGTCTTGGGGGGGGGAATTACACTTTTTCTTTTTTTTTAATAACAGTATATTCAAACTTTATTACATTAATACACTCGCTTTTACGTTTAAAGAACACACACCAGAATTGTGTTCAATCTGGAGGCTTTGAAAATGTCGTTAGGACCTAAATGTTAGAGGAAAAATCCCCCCTCCAAAAATAATATTATACACAGAGTTAAATCAGTGACTAAGTATCTGCTCTTTGTTCGTCCAGTTGTTGCCAAAGCTAACAAGGAACTATATAATGGAGGGTTACATGGAGAAGACCGGTCCAAAGGTAAGGCGTTTTTCTGTTATTTTTCCTGAAACATTTGTGGATATATCACTTTTCCCACAATGCAATGTATATGTTAGGGAGATATGGAATACCCATACAATTCTCTTGCTGAGCATAAAAGCAATTTATTGAATTTTCATTAATGTATTCATTAATTAATATATATATATATATATATATATATATATATATATATATATATATAATAAAGACTTTCGAGTGCAAGGTGCCATGTGCCGATCAGGACGGATGAATCATTCACGCCACGATTTGTCCAGCTCTCCTTTATGAATTCTCCTGCTGCTTTCATTTCTGTCCCACAGCACACAGAGGGCTTCAAGAAGAGATGGTTTACGATGGATGAAAGAAGGCTCATGTACTTCAAAGATCCACTGGTATTAACACCTTTTGAGACCATCTATTAGTCCATCTCTATTCCGTCAGAGACAAGGTCCAAAAAAAAAGTGTCTGTTTGATTCAAGATGACTAAACTATATATGCACGTCTCCCTCCGCTGCCAGGACGCTTATGCCCGAGGCGAGGTGTTCATTGGCAGCAGGGAAAACAGCTACAGTGTGCACCCCGGCCTCCCCCAGAACACGCAAGGCTACCACTGGCAGTTTGGAATCACCATCGTGACCCCAGACAGGAAGTTTCTGTTTGCGTGTGAGACCGACGAGGATCAGAAAGACTGGATCTCAGCATTTCAGACCGTTATCAACAGACCAATGCAGCCTCGGGAGTACGCGGGTAAACCGAACACCCGGAAAGTCATTATGTAGCTCTTTTCTTCCCAATGTATTAGTCTGATTTACGTTGTATTTGTTTTCTCTGCAGTAGCGGCTTATTTTAAGCACAAACCGTGACCGTCTGAGTGCTTGAAGCCCGGCTGTGGGACATCAAACTGGAGGAAGAGAAGGGCCTTAAAATCCTCTGATGAAAGTCTTTCTGATGAACTAAGTGCGTCAAAGACCAAAATCCTTGAGGTGAGATTTTTACCACCACCCCCCTCCACCCCCCGTGACTCCTCTTCTCGATCCATCATTGCATTCAATGTCATTTTAAGACAGACCCAATAACTCCCGAGCTGATGAATGTTACCCTCACCGATTCCTCCGTATCGTGATGTTACTTCCACACCTGAAAGAAGTCATTGGGATCGCGCCGACCTGAATGTTCGCGACCTGATCGGAATTGTCACTGCTCAGATGTCAAAAGATGTTTTCTCAGTAATATGAGTTGCAGATGCTCAGATTTATCCCACGTAAGAGCAAAAATATATTTAATTTTTTAATGTATGAATTTGCTAAATTCAGTGCGTGATGCTGTATTGGCTGACACCGCATGTTGGTACGTCCGTTGCTTTTTTCTACTTGTGTATTTAAGTTGCTGAATGTGTTAACTGCTTTTATGAAGTGTTCCTGATCACATTTAAGGATTGGCTTGCATTCCTTTTTCTCGTGTGATGCAAAACTGTACGAAAGTAGTAATCCACTTCAGCATTTACGTTCATGTGGAATCATTTATCCAGTAGATGGAGACAGAGGGAAGCATTTACATTTCTATGACCTCCATGCACAAAAGCCAGGAGCTCATTTTTTTATTGTTGTTAATTTTCAGATACAGGAGTTAAGTTGCACATTAAAAAGTAAAGCCAAAAATCCACATGTTCCTGTGTACATCAAGATAGGAAAAACATAAGATGTATAGTAAATACTTTACGGACATATGCAGTTTCTATGACTAACATTCAATCCACCAAAGAAACAGTCATAGAAAATAGGCCTAAGCTTTTCTTTCATTTTAGACCTGGTTAAAATGTAGTGATCGTAAGAAATGCTTTTAAGAAAACATGGCACTATACACCCCATTAATATATTCATGATTGCAAAAATTAAAGCCGCTTACGTATATTTGAAAATGTGACTACAAATGTAACATTAAAAAGTAAGAGATATACACTTCTGTGTGTTGTATATCATGATTTGAGTAACATCGTCAACATTTCTCATCCATACTCCAATTCGTGGATTGGAATTGGAATTAATGATGATAACAAACAGTTTACCCTGGTGAGCTAAATTGGCTCCAAAGAGCCTGTTAAATCAATAAGCCTGAACCATGGACAGAACGAGCATCACTATAAACTACATCTGTTCTGAACATTTATCCACACGCTGACCGAGACGACGGCATTCTACCAAAATGTTGAATGTCACCGACGTTTTTAATTTGATGGGAAATAAACAACTTTACAGGAAAAACGACCACTAATTCTGATGCAAGAAGATCCCATCCCAATAACACGACCACACAAGTTAACGCAAGGGCAGGCTTCCGACGTTCCTAAATATCATGCAGCTACGGTAATAAATGAATCGATACGTTAATAGGTTTTGGAGCGTCTAACTGTCTTTGGCAAACCTGTAACCTGGAGCTACATTCACAGCTGCAGAAAGAGATGGAGGAGTACAAGCAGGACATATGAAAGTAGATGAGTGCAGTGAGATGAGTGAAGGGCAACAGCACGGATTGTGGACTTCGATGGGGAGGATTGAAAGGGTAGGAACAATGTATCTATGATATGAACACGAATGATTCACACACACACACAGAAAATGACAAGAGCAGGATCTAAGACCTGCAGCAGCTTGTGCTCTTCATCTCCTTGTTTACGTACTCCTGGAGCTTAAACTTCTCACTGGGATCCTCCAGAGAGCGGTGCTGCAGCTCCCTGAGACAAAGGTAAGATGCATGCACCAGAAATTAGCTTTTAAAATGAAGAGAATATTCGCGTATTTAAGGATTCTAGAGTTTGCAATGAGGGAGGAAGAGTAAATTGCATAACAATCAATCAGAAATATTAAAATTATAGAAAATTATAAATATTTAGAAGATTATCAGACTTGTCTACATCACCTGCAGAGAAGATGATACTCACTTTGCCACAGCAGTGAAAGCCAGCTCTACATTTAGACCTGACCTGGCGCTGGTCTCCATGAAGGGAACGCCAAACTCCTGAAGAGTCAAAGTTATGACAATTATTGAAGATTACTTTTCTTCCCAGACGGTCATTTAAATGTAGATGATGTAGAAATCTTTATGGCACAATCATGAACTGGTTTATTTTGGAATAAACCCACCACGGATGTGATGCATTTGTCTACCAGCAGGGGGGGTTTGTCTCAGCCCTCAGTGATGATAACTGAGGTCTTTTCCCCCCTCACAGACTCGAGAGTTTATTGCTTCCACGTTTGGGGACAATCGCATGGCTGCCTGCCATTCGATTGGTGTGACGTGTTCCAAAGAAACACCCGGGGGAGGCGCGTGACACACACATGGCAGATGACGGTTTTGCATATGATCATACAACTTTGCTACATGATGACACAGAGCGCCGGAACCTATATGAAAAATCGCCATCGTCAAATGTTAATTGATTCTAGAGGAGGGACAATAGGAGCTCAGTGTCTGTGTCTGCCTTCTATTTTTTGTTTGCAAGTGCTACACTGTCGAGCAGAATGAAATCTCTAGACGCCTTTTAGTAATAGTCAAAATCTTCAAATCTCTACAAGAAATGCAATCAGCAATACAAATGCTGTTACATGAAAGGAGAAATCCACAACAGAAGGTTCTCATTTGTAGCCGAAGTTTAAATTTTCAATCACTCACCTTTGCGAGCCTCTCACCGTCTTCTCTCTTCACCACCCTCTCGTGAGTGGCATCGGCCTGGTGAGATTGGACAAAAACGAGGTCACACGTGCGCATTTTGCCCCAACAACAACATCCACCCATCTCCTCGCTCTTTGTCCAGTTTTCATGCAAGCTTTCCTCTGGTGTTCAGCTCTGATGGAAGCTAATTGACTCTCAGGATGCTGATTAAGATGATATGATGTGTGGTGCCCTGAAACAAAACAGACCTCCAAGACAGAGAGATATGTACTTTGTTCAGAAGGAGGGATGTGAATGGCAGTTATTGAAACAAATGTGTAGCAATGGTATTTACAAATCAGCAGGATGTTTGTGTGCTTGAAAGAAACAAAAAGCATCATCATTGAATCACATTGGTTTGGTAAATTGTTTTTTTTTATGATGTTAAAAATCCATTTATTAAAAATGTAATGTGTGCATTAGACCTTCATGTTGTTAGTGAGGCCAATAAGGTAACTGAGAGATGGAAGAGATATAAAAACCCCCAATATTTTTGGATACCTCAAATAGAGAATGTAAGTTTTCCCCTTATTAGAGACAGGAAGTCAAACTTCTCAAAAGAAAAAGGAAGCTAATAGTCTACATTTGGGTATAATTAATAGAGCGTTGCTCTCAATTGAAACACTTCCTATGGTACTATGGTACCCAGCCTAAAGCCCAATGTTCCTACTAAAGATGGAACAAAATAAAAAATGTGTCAAATGTATCAAAGCTTCATTTACATGGACGTATCACTTTCTGAACAACTGGGAAATTGCTCATATTCGACGTATTCTTCATAAAACCAAAGGGCATTCTTGTCCAATCTGAACAGTTTTCAGCTCACTTATATACAAAAGTTATTTCTAAAGTGTATGACCGTACACTATCAGCTCATTGTCCACAATACACAGCAGCCAGACAATGAGGGAAATAAATAATGTAACTTCATTTAGCTGAATTAAATTTGAATTAACAAATTGAGTAAAAATGGTGTAAACAGAAGTGCGTCATGTTAGCCGATGAAATGGCTTTTCCTTGCTCCAGTCTATTGCCGTTATTTGGGCCTTTACAATCGACTATTGGTGGACCTCTAATCCAGAGTAGATTTGTAATTCTTTAACGCGATCCCTTACCTTGTTTCCAAGCAGCATGAGCACCACATCCTGCTGGGCGTACTCGTGGATCTCAGTCAGCCATGCCTGTTAACGACAAAGGACAAAAAACGACGACGGGAGAAGAGTAGCTGTTAGAAAACCTAAAAAAAAGTAACAACCTGAGAAAACAAAAGAAAAGAAACACGAAATAAGTACTACACATATAAAAGAGAACATCTTGTCCGGCACTTGAGGTAGAAGGGCTTAAAGTACTGGACACGGTTTCGCATTCAATTAAATTAGTGTGTGTCCAAACTTTTGACTGGCACTGTACGTGAGAAAGAGAAATAATGGGAGAGGAAGAGGAAGTGTAAAAACTGAATCAACACCGTCTGCTCCATCCTGCAGTCAGTATACAGGAGAGAGAGAGAGAGAGAGATAGCTTTGGTTTTTCAACACTTGACTGTGTGAGCTCCCACAGCACCTCAACACTCCCAGTTAGTGTGCATGTAATCAGCTCAGACAGACATCCGCTAACCTTTCCTGCTGAAATAATAAATCCCTCATCTCAACATAGAGCCGGATCGTGACCACGGTGAACGACTCCATGTTGGACGTCTGAATGGCAGGTGATCAATCTGCCTCTCCTTAAGTGGTCCTGCTCCAGAGCCTTTCCCCCCCCACAGCCCCCCTGGGATTCATTCTGATGATGACTCTGTAAAGTGATTTCACCAGGTTCACTTCAAGCCAAACGTTACTTTAAAGAACAGGAGACAAGATGAAGGAAGGAGGAAGACCAGTCATTTGTTAATTGGAACATTTATAATAAACCGGATGCTCCAGAATGGACTAAAAATAAATTAAGTAATACGAACTGCTAGGGTGCGTTTTTGCTGTCTGCAGCGTTCTCACCTATTCTAGTCTTCAGTTAAACAAACTAACATCCAACCTCTGGAGCTCCGACCTCCAGATCTAAATCCAACAGGATGTTGAATGGCCCTGTGAGGGACTAAGATGATTAAGCCATCGCTCATTGACAGGTGCTTTAAAATAAAAAAATGTTTGTTTTGCTGAGCGGCCTTTCAATGAAAAAAACCCCAAATGCAATAAAATACAATAAAGAAAACAGTGACATGACATATTTTCTCCTTGATTGTGGTTTTTCACCTTGGTTATATTTAAGTAAACATAACATTTAGCTAATACTAATGATAGTGTCAATAGAATGAGTCACGATTAGCTACATTTCTGTATTGGAGTTATATTTATACTATTCTGGATTTTGTCTTCCGCTCATAGAAGATGCGTATGTAAGATGTTGCTTTGGAATAGTTGCTGAACCACCATTGCAATGTAACGTGCTTTGGATTTAATTAGGTCTGAGAAGTTTGGGAGACCATGCGGTTGCCAAGGAGTTCTTTAAAAAAGGCTTCACCAGTGAGGAGGGACAGAAAAAGTTGTCCAAAGAAAGGTCCGCCTTTTGCTTTACTGAGAGTAGATGAGAAAAGATTGGATTGGATTGTTTGAATGTGCATCACCAGCACTCAACATTTTCCCTGTCACGCATGCATTCCATTTGCATAAGAGTGCGTGTTAGTTAACTTATATTGTTTGCATTTGTGGGTGGACCTGTAATGGCCATGTTTCCCGTATCACACTCCCCCCCCAATAAACAAATGCAACTTGAAAATACAAAATCCACTTAGACACGATAACGAACAACCCATTTTGAGAGCCAGACTGTGACTTCGGTTGTCAGTATCTCATATTTGACACAGCAGCCTTACTTGCACGTGCGCTTTCAGTTCTCATTAGTCTTCTCATGCATTATATTATCTGCTTGAAAGTCTTCAGAAAGGACTCGCGTAACCTGTTCGGCCAATTTTAACAAAAACGATAAGAGGTAATTAGTACCCATTTGCTCTACAATACTTAATTTGATAATGTGAAAACGTCAAAAGGCTGAAAGTCAAAGTTAACGCCGATGTGAGGGAGGGACGTGGCAGAGATGCGGCAGCTGGGGCCATAATGCATTAAGATGGAGAGACAGACAACAGAGCCATTGAGAGACAAGACAAAGACCAAGGAAGGAGGAGGATAAAAGCCCAGACAGACACCTTCTGGCAGCTGCGTTGTGACATCGGCGAGACAAGTTGTCACTGGCAGGGAGCACTGCGAGTTGAGATGAAAAAGCAAGGCCGTGTCCTACATTTGTTATTTCCCCCCCCAAAGACAGGGATTTGAATTCAGAGTTATATAACCTACACATGTTTCTATTTCCCAAAGTAGGTCAGTCACTAAAAACAACTCACAAGTAAAATAAAATCAACAGATGCGTCGAGTTCTGCGTACGTTTTGTACCAGCTCTCCTCTTGTGATGTTTATTTGTTAAATTAACATCAATTTTGTTGCTACTGCAAATAAAAAGCATTGGTTATATTTTTGCATCCCATTAAAATTCAAGTCATACTTTGCTGAGCACAATACTAACAACAAAAAATGGGGTGTCTTTCCACGTGACCCAACTTTTTCCTCCACTGTCCACTTGATATTTGCAGTGGATGACGAGGTCGTCCTTGCCGAGCTTTGATCAGAGTATTACACCAGCAGTCAAGGCTTCTGCCAGCAAGGGGCAGAGTCAGACTGGGCCAACTCAGAGACGAGTAGCCTACAGGAGGGAAGGAGAACTTGTCCCCTGAGCGGAGGCATCGGCTCGGCTAAACGGAGCACAGTCAGACGCAGGGAGAAACCCCGCCACTGCCCGGGCTGCGTGAGCACATTGCACCAGGTACCCTACCAGGGCACGCAGAAGCAAATCAATATTCTGCTTATTCGGATCCAGGTTTAATGATGTTGGCATTTGCAAAATCAGCTTGTTGACATTTATGGAAGTACTTTGAGTGTTTTCTTCTGCAAATCGTACAGGCGCACAAAATATTGATAATAAAAAACACACAGACATTAAATCACGGCTGAATTATAATGTTAAAATAATGAAAATGTTAGAAGATCTAACAGGGCCAGGGATACACGTCATTCAATAAGGATGGTTTGGATGGCGTCCAATCTAAGGTCCACTCTGGTTCCAATGGACGACGCGCTATGATTAATCTGCACGTTTATTCCCCATTGATAGCAATATCAATTTAAAGCATCTTATGCATACATTTTGTAGAGTCGAAAATGTTTTTTTTTGCTGTATCCGTTTAGAATAACATCAGTTTTGGAAAAATAACATCCTCAGAAGGTCGAACATTAATGGTAAAGATTTCAGTGAGGCGACTGATTACATTTTAATGTTTCCTTACACTTTCAATCAGGTTAAGTGCAATTTCTATAATATTTTCAGACGCTATCATATTTTTATGAAATGATTACGCCATTGGGTGCTAAGAGGCTTCACGTCAGGTTCCTTTGAAAGTGGTTGTTTCTTTACATCAAATCAACTCTGTGGCTGAAAATCCTAAAACGTGTTTCTCTGACATATGAATTAGAAGTGAAGTAAATGATGAGTTCCCATCAGTTTCTGTTTTCTCCATCAGGTTCCATTTTTACAAATAGTAATGTGATGGAGCTCGACCTTCAGGGCAGAACACGTCGTCAAAGGGAGACAAATTACTGATGAGCCGAGGATAAAACGCAGCATTCGACAGATTAGTTTATTTTCTAGAAATAGATCACAACAACCTTGTTTCCAAGTTACCATGAATCTAAAGTACAAGCAAGCAATATATGTACAAATGTAACTCTTCTGGATCAAGTGAAAAGCTAAAAATCTCTCCATACATACATGAAAAACAAAGTTTCCATTTTTGTGGAAAATGCCCAAATTGCGTTTTCGTGGTTTTAAAAGCACAATTATCTCTTTCTTTAATATTGCTACACATTTACGGTACAGGAGTTTTGTGGCTTTCGCTGAATACCGGGTATTATATTCAGACGTCTGAATGGCTTTGACCTTTGTCCGCCGCGGGTAAAGAGCTTCCTTCTGCGCCGTTGCAACAAACTCAGAGGAACATAAAGGGCCTTTTTTTTGATGAGCGGGGCTGGAAATGGTGTGTTGTGTAACAAAGAGCAATACAACGATGGCCTTTTTCCGTAGCCCATCAACAAAGAGGCTATAAAATCATGCCACACGGCTGAAATAAGTAGATCCTGCTCCCATCCACCCTGAAGTTATTTCCATAAAGTTAGTGATACCCCTTCGACATGAATACAGCGGCTAAGGTACTTCACTTACTCCATTCCTTCTGGGAAATTGAATTTCTCAAACAACAACAGCAGAAAACAGGACTCCGCTCTATTGGGTTTATCATACAAGCATTCAGTCAAGGACAAGCAGTAATGTACAGAAGCAATGGAGCTTACAGACTGACAATGTTCCACACAGGAGACAGAATGAACGTGCTCCTTTACTTCTAAAGAACCTGATGGTGCAAAACAATCCACGGTTGGTTTCCTCATGCAGCACAACACGGTTCCCTCGTTAAGCGACGGGTCTCCTCTGATTGAAAATGAACGCTATTAGAATTCATAAGGCTGCATTATTTACTTTACACTTTCTGTCGTCACCATCTGGTGCGGCGGTGCAATGACATTTAACTAACAGCCGTGAGGTAGGCATCATTTGAAGCCAGCGCAGTGCCCTGCAGACAGACGCAGGGAGATGAATGAAGGTTTCATCTCGCTCATTGCTTTTATTGGGTTTCCACAACACAGACACGTAAGCACGATCAAGCATTCGGGCATCAGCATGGAACACACACACACACACACACGCGTGCGCGTAAGAGCAATTTCAGCTGTAAAGTACTGAATCATTAAACAATCGGCATCAAAGCCAGACTGTTCACTAGGAATGATGTTATTATACTGTATTCTAATCCCAGCCAGAGCTATTGATCTGCTAACGCTCAATAACAAATATGAAGTTTGTGTCCCGCGCGACTAATTTATTTAGAGGCCGATGAATTAAAATGTTAAGAAAAACACTGTGGGCTTTTAAAAAGGTCGAGCTACAAAAAGGCACCGGAACACGTCAGCAGTTCAGTTCCTGTTGTTTTGGACTAAGCAGCAAAACGCGACACAAAAAAGACGCAGGTAGTCCGAGCAGAGGATTAATGGCTTTATCTTTTTCCCTGAGATGACGGACAGCTCCTGCGACATTAATGCTTTGCTTGTCTCAATGTTCTGATACACTGCGAAAAGGAAAATGGGTCTGAGGGCGGAGGAGGAGGAGAGAAAGATTTCCCCCTCATCAGTGGCATCCATCACCATTAGCGCTCATCAACATGAGCCGGTGCTCGTAAGGCAGCGGCTCGCCAGCAGGCATCTGTGGCTCTCCGTCAGCAGCTCTCCTCGCTGTAACAGACGTCGACTGAGTGCGGATGTTGAACCGATGCGTTATAAAATATCTGTTGGAGACTTGACAAAAGGCCGTCCACGCAAAACTTGTGTTTACCAGATTGGCTCGTAAGGTTTCTTGAGAATAAGAAAGACATCTTGAGAAATCTCAGTCAACTGAAACCAAATTTACTCACTAATCAACTGAGAGAGGCCAGACCTGCTAGAAACTGCTCCAAATAAACTCCAATGCAATAAAAAGTAAGCGAGGCAATGGAAATGACGGTTGGTTGCAGCTGGATTTGAGTAAACGGATAATACTCACTGATGACACATTTTGAACAATAAGAAGACAATTTGTGTTTTCTACAGTCGGGTGGAGGTGAAATTGGTGGTGTTTTACGGTATGCCTATAAAATAGGATGAGTGGTGCAGTTCAATACAAAGGGATGGTAAAAAAAAACTTGACATTGTAGATGGAAAATATGAATTGCATAGTCAGACAAAAACGTATAAAATTTCTAGTATCAGACTTGCCGTGAGCAGAGCGTTTTTTATTAAATTTTCCTTTTATTTAATCAGCTGCATCATTAAATTGAATACGTCTGGCTGGCCAAGACTAGATTGTGATTTCTAACTTACCGTGTTCAACTTGAATAAATAAAGCTTTAGTTTTCAGTAGATCCATCCAGTCATATAGGAAATAATCACAAATCCTTTGTGATTATTCTTTCCTTTGCATGAGTGCTCAGGCAATTCTAATCAGTTTCATCCTTTGTCATATAATCTGTTGTCAGTCGTCCTGTACACTGAATGCAGCTGCAACATTTAACAGTCTGTGCCAGTGGTCAGTACTCAGTGGACCTCTCTGCGTCTAGTATGCGTGTTCTGCCAACGAGGGTTTCCTCCCTCACTCATCTCACTGTTATTCATCATGGCACCCTCTTCTTTTTGTAGCTGAAGTGAGGCCTGACACTTCTCCATAGTAGTTGTACGCTTCAAAGAACGTGAAAACAAATGATCCTGAAATAAAACGTGACTCAATTGCTTAATAAAAGCCAATGATAAGAAACTTTCACCGAGTAAAATAAGAGCAGAGGCGGTACAGCTGCA
The DNA here is from genome assembly GCF_964276395.1 of Gasterosteus aculeatus. Lineage (NCBI taxonomy): Eukaryota > Metazoa > Chordata > Actinopteri > Perciformes > Gasterosteidae > Gasterosteus > Gasterosteus aculeatus. The sequence goes on along the minus strand of NC_135699.1, from coordinate 11,227,632 downwards.
GACGTAACACATCGCCTCTCTTTGATTTCTACATTCATGCCGAAAAACTGAACACTGACAAATTCAGACTTGTTGCTGGCTCGGACATGCAATTTACATGCATTTTCACCACCTGACAGTGCTCACAATTGCCTGTTTTTTTCCTTTTAATCCTGGCATAACAAATAGCGTGGTAGAGATGGAGAGAGCCAATTATTTGTTCCTGTGGACCGCAGGAAGGACAAAAGGACACACTCAACCGCCCCATTCCTCTTGTTCAATTAGTTGTGGTAATTATTTCTTCCTTTAGTCCTTAAAATCCCCGCTTGGTCATCCATCCGTCACACTGACTGACTTTGCTGAAAACGTAGGTTGATGGTGAAAAAAAATGACACTGAATAATCTTCGCATTACAAAAATTCATTCATTCATTGCTTATCAGCATCAGATGGTGCCTTTTATGAAAATTGTCAAAGTCAGGATTCAACCACAGTTTTCAGTCTATAAATTTAATCTGATGGGAATGTTTATTCAATATAATAAAAAAATGACCAAATAAGATGTGACATTTGCTCATTCATTAAATGATAGCAATATCTTGTGAGTAAGAATAACATTGAAACATTTATATTTTGTTTGTCAAAGTACTTAACAATTTCACTATTATTTAATAAACTAAGATCGATAAAATGTTACTTACCTGTATGTTGTCAAAGGATGTTTTGTTTGTGACGTCATATAGCAGAAGCAAAGCTAACAAAACACACACACAAAAAAGAAAGGTGTAATTAATTCTTTCACCTTGCCTTTTCAACTTCCTTTCAAATGACTTATGAAAAAGTTATTTTTTAATAAGTTTACTTAGGCTGATTCATTTGAATTCTTTCTCTTTTCCACTGACCAAACCCTCCAAGCACACAAAAGTCGATGAGTTCCACAAGGTTCCTTTCGTGGCCCTATTTTATTCAGCTTATGTACACACTTCCATTAGGTAATATGATTCAGCAAATGATATATTCTCTAGATGGCATTGCCCTGGCATGCAGCACCACCGTAAGTAAACTGAGGATCATATTTGATCGGGACGGGTCCTTTAACTCCCACATAAAACACATCTCAAGGAGTGCTTCTTTTCATCTAAGTGACATTGCAAAAATCTGCAAATAGAATCAAAAATATAAGTGAAAAAGCCATTTTATACATCAAAGATACTTCGGTAGATGTCTCCCTATCTGTCTTTGGAGCGATCCGCCCGGGGAGTTCAGGCATTTGGGGGGCAGCAAGGGACTATGCAGCTTGGAAAGGAGGCAATCCAGGAGTGAGGAGCATGATGAAGACCAACAGCTAAGTAATAAAGTAATGAAGCGCGACTTTTCCTGGAGCCGTTTCTCACTGTTTTGCCATCAGCCATCACTTAATAGTTGGGAGTCAGGACACAGAAATTCATAAAAGGTTTTATTTTTATTTTTTATGTGGGTATTTATTTGTTTTCATGGACGCCTTTATGCTAGCGGTATTAAACACTATTTCCAATAAAGGTGTTTTTTTCTATGGTGAACACTCCTTTATATGTAAAAGATAGCCTTAAATGTTATTTGTCAAAAGATTCCACAACAAATCGGAGTCTGTCTGTTTTCCTTTTCATGCTGGAAACAAAAGACTCAATCAATAACTCTCATACGCATGATTTACTGGAAAAAAGAAGACTGAAACTTTTGAAGGACGAAATTAATATAGATTGTGAGTGCAGAACAGAGAAAGGTTTGATAAGAAGTGGATATACAGAAGCTGCAAGTAAGAAAGCTTAAATTAGTGAGAAACTTCAAACGTGAAAACAAAAACAGAACCACAGCGATGGGAATTAGACCTTGTTATGCTTCCATTTCTCTTCCACACACTCACACATCATTCTCAACATCACAACTGGGATTTCATCGACATCATTTGAAGATCTTTAGTTTGTTTCCCTGGTTCATCATGGAATATATGAATCTTTAAATCTTTTTTAGTTTGAGCTTCAATGCTTTTTAGTAAATCAAAGCAGTAATAAAAAACGCTTTTGAAACGTCATAGTGTGCTAAAGCTCCTCCAGGTTACAGTAGACAAATAAATCCTGCAATACATATGCGGGCTGACCGCCAATGCATTGCATTCATAATAAGGATAACACACACAAGCTTAAATACATGATATGGACAAACACATTCAGGCGGTAACACTTCCCTTGGATCACACAGGGATCCTTGACTGCACAGAGATTGAAATACCAAACACAGTGGTGCATTCCCCATACATAAAATGACTAAAAATAATTGACCAAAAAAGGTGCAGAACCACCCTAAAACAAAAAACAGGTCCTGTCGAAAAAGCTGTTCTCATGTGTTTAAATGCAAATACTTTTAGTTCTTTCTAAAAGCAGCCTCGCCTACATTTCCAGCTTTTTGAAAAAACGAATGCAGTTTCTTACAATAACATTGTGATTAGTAAAAGGCAGACACACTTCTGTGATTACTGATAAAAGATCGTAGTGCCGTGCATGTGTTGTGCATGTGCTGTCCTTTCCCCCAGGAGAGTGCTGGATGATACTGCACAGTGGAAAGAGAACAATCTCATCTGCTATATGAAAAACTGTATATCATCCTGGCAATACAGCAAGTCTGCAGAAAAATTCTCAAAAACCTCACTTTTACTGTATCTTGATGTTCACAGGAAGAGAATACAGAGACTCCTTTCCAGACTGCAACGGCATGCTATCTATGCATTAAGATATTACACATCTAAATGTTACGCTGAAACTCTATTCTAATGAGGCCACAACCTGCATGTTAGGCTGCATGTCCTGACCCGACGCATGTGAGCAAATCAACATGTTTTTTACCTTCAAAGCGAATCCTCTGCTGTACAAAAATAACAGAATATGGGTGTGTATGTATGCACGCGAGTGTCTCACCGTTGGCGTCACGGTAGTAGGCGTGAGTGACACTACGGAACCGCTCCTGTCCAGCTGTGTCCCAGATCTGCAGAGCATAAGAGAGTAAGGTAATCACTGAATGGAGGAGGAAGTTTCTATCTCTATAATAAGCCCTCTGTTTGCTCAGCCATCTCGCTGTAGCTCATTGTGAAACCCTCCTAGTATAGTCCGGAACATGGAAATGAGACTATTGAATAGTCATTTGTTTTATGAATTCAGTACTTCAAGCTGCATTAATTCATGTTTTTCTGCAAGCAAGCTGTAAACACCTTGATATCAACCTTAATAATAGAGAACCACAAACGTGAGACCTTAGCAAACAGTTACCAATGCACACATCAGCAGTAACTAGGAGGCACGTCCATTCCCACCCGGTTCCATTTCCAAGTCTAATATTTTCCTTTCATTTGGTTTCATTAGTGGATATATGCCTAGAAATAAACCTTTTACATAACGCACAGTAATTTGATTAATTGATAATACAGTATGAGACATTAGTTAGTTCAAATTTAAGGTTAGTGTACCTTATTTTAACTTTTTCTTTTTTTTCCCCAGCTTTCCTCATATTTCGTCTCGGTCATTTTAAATAGTGATCAGCTGTGGTTAAAGCTCAGTGGATTGAGTCTAATTAAGACAGTTTCCCCTCAAAATGTGGCTCTAATAGCACATACATATCCCATATTATTCTCTTCATATCAGACGTGTGCAGGTTGACTCAATCACTCCGCCATTTTTCTTTTTTAATCTTTATTTCTACAAGATGTGTCAGCATTCTTGCCGATTGTGTCTCAAGAATACCCCCCAGGGCAACTTCCCCCCCAGAGCCAAGTTGCACTAATGAACGACGCCAAGAAACATATCTTTCCCTTTCTCCATTTGTGTTCTGCGAACTGACTTTGAGCCATTTAAACACAAATGAATACATTACAGAGCTGAGGGCGGCTTCACCAGCCTCCATTAACCCCATCATTAGGGATGATTCACATAATTGCTAGCATTAAGCAAACAACGCTGCTGAATTATTGAATGAAGTGTGGAATAGGGAAGAAAACTCGCAGCCTGATGAGACATAATTCTTGAGATAATTCAACCCTCATTCTCTTTTAGAGCCTTTTTTGCATTACGGTTGTAGATTTCCTCACAAAACACGGCCACGACAGAGCTTTTCTCCATCTCGTAAAAGCTAAAGTGAGTTGAATCTAGGAGACAGGTGGTGTTGGAAACAGGATCTGACAGGTGGCTACAAAGCCACGGGGGTTAAAGCCTGGTGGTTATTTGGCAGACACCTTGCTCTTGACGACAACTCGTATTGAAAGTGTGGTGGCGGCTGTTGAGCATTGCTGGGATAAATGTAAGTTCTCACCTGGAGCTTCACCTTGATGCCATCGATGTTCAGGACTTTATTCTGGAAATGAAAGCAAGGAATCTTAAGGCACAGTGGCTAAATTTAAAAACTCAAAAAAAGTTTTTTAGTCAGTAGAAAAACAACAACAACAACAACCAGAGGTGTTTTTCTTTTCAATTTGTGGTCACACACCTGGATGAATGCGCTCTTCCTCTAATCTACCGGACACTTTCTCTTCTATCCATCAATATTGCATGTCTCCCCCTTACTTTGGGCTCTTTTGATGAACCTGGCCTCTTTCCTCCAAAGGATTGAGCTCTGCACTCTCCTCGCATACGTCTTCCTCTGATCTGGGCTTCAATCTGCTCCACCACAAAGCACATTGAGGCTCATCCAAGTGGACGTGCAGTTTTCCAGGTCAGACAGACAACTTGCCATCAACTACCGGCTACCGGTGGCTGCCCTCATCCAGTTCAAAACATTGGTGCTCACCTACCATGCTGTGAATGGATCGGGTCCAGCTTACATCCAGGACATGGTAAAACCCGACATCCCGACCCGCACTCTCCGCTCTGCATCTGCAAAACTACTCGTCCCTCCCTCACTGAGAGCAAAACACTCGACTAGATCACGACTGTTTGCTGTCCTTGCTCCGAAATGGTGGAACGAGCTCTCTGAAGACACCAGGACCGCAGAGAGCCTTCACATCTTCAGACTCTACCTAAAAGACTAACAAAGTGTAGCACTTAAATTGTACTTGCAACGTCACTCATCTATAGAAGATTGTAAATTGGTTTATTTGAGGACATTTCTTGTTTCTTGTTCTTCGGAGTTTGTATCCCTATGGTTGAATGCACTTATTGTAAGTCACTTTGGATAAAAAAGCGTCAGCTAAATGACATGTAATCTAATGTAACTAAAATTTCCATCTGAAAGGTGGCGGTGAGTTGGACTAAATGTCCTTAAAAAGCATGTTTTTGTACCAAATAGTGTGGTACGACTTGAACAGAAAAGTCCATGTTGCCCATTTGCACCACTATAAAAAGAACTGGAATTATTTTGTCCATAGAAGATCAGACCTTTACATTTTTCTGAGTCTAATGGGGTGTCTTCAAATTCCTTTGTTTTATCCAAAAGTCAGTCCAAAACGAAAATATATTCCATTCATTACCATATATATTGAACTTAATTCTAACATGCAGCATGCCAACGTGTTCACAATGACATACCTAGCATGCATGATTATTATTCTACATTGTACAGCTTGTCAGCTTGCTAACATCTGCCATCAGACATAAACACAGTACAATTGTGGCCAGCTGTAAGTCTAAGTTCGCAAGTATTGCAAAAATCCCTGGAATGATCAATCGACTCTTCTATTTTTCCAGTTTGAGAGGAAATCAGAATATCATTGGCCTCTCCATCTAAGGAGAAGGAAATTATGTTCAACCCCAACAAGGTTAAGCGGCCAGCAGAGCACTTGGAAATAGAATGATTGACAGGTTGATTTACCTTGCTAGCAGTCACAAAGGAGGAATCTCATACATATTCACGCATAAGTCAAGCTGCAGTTTGTAAGTGTGCGCTGATTGGAATCTCAAAAGGCTTCCTCCCTGTTCCTCCCCGCCATCGCTAAAAACATCTCAACTCATAAATATTTAGGAGCCCAGAAAAAGAGCCTGGTGATAGCACACCGGGAGGATTTTGGGTGGTTGGTCTGATAATTATGGATTTGGAATTACATGGAATCACAACAGATTTCGCTAGCACCGAGAGTTTGGGCTTAGCCGGATGGAAAAGTATCCGAGCAGCTTATGCCACTAAGCCTACTGTGGAAAGATGGGAAATTAAAGTATTGTAGATTACAAATTGTCAATCACACTGTCAGCGGCACGCGCTCCGCAATTACTTTCAGAACTTTAGAACTACCACGCTGACACAGCTCTGCTCGGCGTGGTTTAGAGCCGAGGAGCTCGCGCCACACTCAGGTCAACGCCATTTCCCGAGCAGAACTCTAAGCACTTCAAACAGAACACATCTTCAAAACACGAGCTGCTCTACTCACCAGTCAGACACCGGAGTTTAGCTATTCAAAAAGGACCACGTGAGTGAGAAGGTACAGGCTACAGAAGGCCTGGAACGGCTCTTCACAGGGATCATAAATTACAAATGCACAAAGAGCTTTCAGAGGGTTCCGTGAAGTGTGAGCCAATAAAACATTAATGGCAGTGGCATGCGGCAAAGCAGAGGAGCATGATGGCTACGGAAAAAAAAAAAAAAAAAAAAAGAGTGCGTGAGAGACAGATTCACGGCACTGATAAAACGGAATCAGAGAGGGAGGCTGTTTGGCGCCGTTCCTCGATGTCTTTTCTCTCATTCTGAGAGCTCAACGGTGCATGAGGCTGTCTGGATACACACACACACACACACACGTCAGAAATGAAAGCAATGGGGAGATGAGTTAAGAACTGAGGGCAAAGAGAGCGCCAGGGCTCTACAGTCAACCCAACTGTCGGCTGTCAAGTTGCCCAAGTCACGTTGGCGCTGACATATGCACACACTTCTGCATCGGCTGCATTCAACCTCTTTCTGCCTGCAGAAGGCCACTGAGTTCATTAGTCCAACTCCGAGCTCTTCAGATCAGTTAGCCTAACTTTATACGATCATGACCAACATCAAGAAGCCATATAACTCATGAGTCAGGAAATGGAATGAGGTCAAAAGATCCTATCAAATACCATATTGAACCAGAGGGCCAACAGTTGCTGCATCAATAAAGCGCATGGATATCTTCATGTTGTTATATAAAGTTATTAGTATTACAGTGAGGCAGAGTAAGTGACAATTAAAATATTGTTGATACAATGAGAGAAAATAAAACTCTGCTTTGTTTAAGTTAAGAGGCTTTATACAGACTGTAGTGATTACTTAAACCTCCTGTGATATAATATTTTTGATAAATAGCCTGCCTTCACCCCCTCTCCTCTCTCGTTCCTAGATACAGCATCGTCAGCATTTTTGACCCACAGCACTCATTCACAAACACATTTAATGAAGATGCACTCGGTGCTCTCCTGGAAACGGAGGCAGCACAATAAATCCAATTTGACAAGACCCCGACACAATGCCACCTATAGAGGCTACGCGATTCATTAAATCTGGGTTATGCTATCCTTTGCTAATGTGGTAACAATAGTTTCCAGTTGTGACAATTGCCTCTACTCTCAATTGAAATAAAAATAAGTTCATGGTCATGGTTTTACTCGTATCATCACGTTATTGTTATTTTTGTATTTAAATGGATAGCAACGTAATTCTGGTAAAAAACATGCCGGTTAAGAACGAAGGTTTTTAATTCATCGATCACAGCTTTGGCTTAAAAAAAAAAGTCTGCTTCCCCCCAAAACACCGGCGGCTGGGCTGTGACTGGAACGGCCAGAACCTTCCTGGTATTGACTTTTTCACTTGGGGGGACTCTGAAGTTAAAAAAAAAGAGAAGTTAATTGTAGGAGCAGAGGGCCTCGGGGCCACGGACATTGACAATTGCACTGCGCCAAAGTCGCGGGCTTCCTCATTTATTTAGTTGATACCACAACCGGGAGAGCCTCATCCTCCCTCTACTCCACACAGAATATCAGCCATTGCATTTAGACAAAACAAACGTAACATGGACAACCGACATATTCTTACGCTTCATCCACAAGCTTTCTTCCATCCAAATCTGATCATTAGAAAAACACCAAAAAATGTAATTATAGACTAACAATGGTGACATTAAAAAATAATACTAACACTAGCCTTAAATATTGCATGTGACATTAGTTCTGGCAGAAAGGTTATCCTTCATTGGATAGATTTTCCCGTAATGTCCTCCTGCAACCTGAGGCGAAAAATACCTTAAAAAATACCTTAAAATCCTGTGTTGATTTGGGAAAATGTGTCTTTTACAAGCAGAATAAATGATTCAATAGTTTTTCTTCATACAATTAAAATGAATTACAATGGTTCCTTTTTTTCCATGTGCTTATTAATCATGCAGATGTATTGTTTACAATTGATTTACTATAATTAGGATTCAGCTGCAAAATGAGTTTGCGTAATGATACTTAGTCAGAAAAGGACCTTCAAGTTAGTGCATTTTAAATTACAGGTCTGTTATGCTGTTATGTTACTTGATGCAAACAGAGAAAGCCACTCCTCCTTATTTTCTGTTTCTCAATACAGGTATCTCGGTTAATCCATGCCATGGTTAAATATTCATGCAGCTCCTCGGGGCTCGCCTCTATAGGTCTCAGTGACATTAGGGCAGCAGGTGGCAAAGCTGCTTTTTTTTAATGAATTGCAAACCCCCTAAGCAGAAGTGCACCCCAACTAGTAGAAACACACACACACAGAATAAATACAATCACGCGACAGAATGGTTGAGAACTTTTTCTACCGGCTGAGGCGTGTATATAAACACACCAGCTCACCCATGAATATACAATTAGACACACAAAAAACAAGCCAGCAAAATGGCCTGAAGTGACATGTAGTGCCAGTCTTTTTCACGTCCAACCGCACCACAGGCTCCAACACTGTAGCTCCAAGCGTCATCTTTATTCAATTGAATTTTCAAGAAGAAAAAAACATCACTGTCACTTGATGGAGCTTGGCACTTTATTTGCACCCACTCAGAGAAGGCAGTCTGGCAGGTGGGAGACAGCAGATAATGGAGAACTCAATAAATACTACGTATGGAAGCTGGGAACAAGTGAAAGTCAGATAGACGTGTGACATGCACAATGACAGAGGAAGCTTTCAGAAGAAGATGTAATCATTGAGTTGGGGCTTGATTTTTGTGATCGGTCTTTTATCGTCCCCCCACCTGCTTCCCTCCCCGCGGTCTTATTTTCTCTTTTTAGTGCTTGCGCTCCGAAATGAGCATTGCAGACACTTATACAGTTTTTAAGCCGTGTCTAAAATCGATAATTTACGTTATTACAGCCAAACCTTTGACCCGTCTGATTTCATCATGAACCTAATTTCAACTCACGCTGAACTGCAAAGTCGGCGGGCAATTCAAATGAGAAATATAAAAAAAGCAGCAGTGCATATAGCTTTCCAATGGAGGCACAGTACTTATGCGATTGACGAGCATCCACTTGTTGCATGAGTCACCCTCTCACACCAACCGGTCTGACGATAACGACCCCACGTTTGACTGAACAGAGAGACTTTCAGCCACTGAACAAACACTTCAAAATGCACTGTTTATTATTGCACTCGAAAACGTCCCGAACACCACAAGTCATCTGCAATGCCAAAGGCAACCTGCAGGGCAGTGATTGTTTGGGGGTGTACTATGTACACACACACACACACATACACAAGTGTAAGCTTTTCAAAGTGAAGAGAATGTGATTCATATCATGTTCGTCCTAATTTCATCAAGGCGATATCACTAAGGTTGAAATGGCTCGTGAGTCAATGCAGAGGATAATGGCTCACTCAAGTGTCCCTATATGCACGTGCATTTCAGATTTCTATGCGGTGTGCAGCTATTTTTTAAAATTATTCATCAATGAGATATATCTTCTCTGTGAAGAATATTTAAATGTGATGAGAGCATAAGTACAGAGTTGAATAAAATGGAAATGCCGAGGTGAAGTGTACTCATGTAATTTACTTAAACGCCAGAAAAAGGAATTTTGCAAATCTCACAGACTGTCTAAACTATTAGTGCTTTGCAAAATAGTTGCTAATAGATTAATTTGCAAATGCTTAAAGCTGCATTCCACACATGAACAACAACAACGGTAGAGGCTCATTTATCTTTGAAGGCCCCCCCCCCCCCAATGTGGCACATCACTTCTGAGCTTGACAGAGAAACTGCCTGCATTCGAAGAGATCCCAGAACATGGAGACTATTTAACAGGCCGGGCCAGTTTGCACAAACGAGACTTGCCAACAGTGATGTAGGAGAGGCTGCTAACAATGCCTGGCTACGGTCAGAGGAGATAGACAGCTGTGTAAGAAGAGCCGCCTAATGGATCTCCTCTGGTTCATTAACAGTCGCCACATCTGTTGGGCATTGATAGCAGTGTGGGATTGTGTTGTGTTTTTGCACACGCACGTTTGTGTCTTTAACGGCCACTTTGTGTGCCATGAGATGTGTGACTGGCTGGCACTGAACGGAAACCACAGCAATATCTCACTTCCTGATTGAGACAGAAAGTCATTCATCAACCATCTATTTTTTTTTTACTTTGCAAATATACCTTAATCTCTTGCTCGTGCCAGTTCAGCTGCTATCAGTGATTTGATTATCCAACACATTCTTAGCCTGATTAGCCACTAAGCTGTTAACAGTGCTATTGGCTACACAACAAGGGCTTTCCCAGCGAAACCATGAAAACCTGTTCAGAGGGTGACCGAACCAGAGGTAATACAACCGTCGTGATGAATCGTATGTCTGGATGGGGTGATTGGCTCTGCATTATGGGGTCAGAGGTCAGGAAAGAAGTCGATAGTTGTCAAAGAACATCAGCAATCTTGTTGCAATGCAAATAAAGAAAATGCAACTTATAAGTGTGAGATGTGGGCAACTCTTTATAATGAACATTAAATTCAGAGTGAAAGCGTGTTTGACAGCCAGTGAACAAAAATGTGAGGGTGTTTTTCTATGAAGAGAGTGCAGAATTCAGATGAAAGAGTCTATATTTGATGGATCCAAGGCTAAACTAAATGTCATGTAGAGAAGATGCATAGAATAAGCAAAAAGCAATGGAACAACATGCAAAGATAATATATATATATATATTGTGTGGTTGTTTCCGTGTCATTTCTTTTCTTTAGTGCCACTGCATTGCTTCAGAAGCTGCTGTATCTTTATTCTACCTCAATGTACAAAAATACATGGGCGAGTAAATTCATACCTGCCCTATTTCTGGGAAAGGAAATTCTTCCATCGGCGGAACCTTCGCTTTGATCCTCGTTAATTAGGATGCTCAGGGTATCTATCGGAGGCTCCAGGTCAAAGACTGTATTTAATTTAGCGACCAAAAACGTCAAGTTCTTATATTTTAAGGTAACTTTTGCAGTTGCTCGTTTCAGAGCTCCCACCCCCACATGCAAATAATCACACCCGAAAATAACAGCAGATGGAAGTGAATTCTGAATTAAGGTCTGTCCGTTATGTGTGAAACTCTCCTGCTGTGCATAGAAAGGGACACTTGATTTAGTGGTTTTAACTCCGAGGTGTGAAGCTTCTGGTCCAACCCGTGACTCAAAAAGTTCAGGGGATCACGAGGTAAATGGGAACCTGAGTGGAGTGCTGATAGGTTTATGTAAATATGAGACAACAAAAAAGTAAGATTACAAATGCCAACTTCGTGATGTCCGTAAAGTTTAAAAAAAAGAAAAAAAGTCAGTAATAATTCTCCTACGGGGATCATAAATATCTGTGGAAAACAAATCAGATGGCAATCAGAATGTGTAGTTATTTTGATATTTGAGTCTGCACCAAAGTAGCGCACCAACTGACCAACTGACATTGTCCATTTTGTTTACACGTCATGCTGCACCCAGGTGGTGACTGCCACTGGGGTCAAAGGTCGCGATGCATCTTACTCAGAGAGTGTGTCATATAAATTCCGTAACGCGGCCCGAGCATCTGAGCTCAACAATGACAACAATAGAAAATAGAAGCTTGGGGGGGTCGGCGCAAAAAGCCTCTACAGGATTTGGTGATCTACCGTCAGGCATCATACAAACGCTGCCTTCCCAAACCTAAGCCAGAGGTGAAATCGGTGGTTGCATAAGAGGTCGGTCACTAGAGGCGCAGTAGATAAAACTGACAGCTGGGTGAAGCTGTGTCGTCTTTCAAAAGGGGTGAGAAGTGCTGCTCTTCTCCCCAACGTTTGATTTACTTCAGCTAAGGGATTTAAAAATGAATTCTGAGTCAAAGCAGATTCTGAAGATGGAGCGAGGAAGGTTGATTTTCCACCCTACTTGGACATTTCTTTTGTATGTGTTCCTATTGATAGTCAACGACATTAATGAAGAAAGAATCCTCTGTAAAGCTGCCATTAATGTTTTGAGAAAATAAAATAGAGAGAAACAGAGAGAAACTGAAAGCATTACGGATGTACAGCTACATGGGAAATGTAAATTGGTCCCTCATTGTGTGAAAGTCAGATTGCTCAGTTGAACGCGGCTAAATGACAAATAAAATATTTCAAGTGTTTGGTCATAGCGGGTTTTTTTGAACTCCAATCTGGAGGAGTTCAGCACCATGGACAGTTCCACCAATACACTGTGCTTGGTTGCTGGGTGATACACACAGGGTGGGTGGGGAAGTGGGAAAAGTATTGTACAAATGACTAACACACTGTTTCTTTCATTCTTTTCACAGGATTTTTTGACAGTAGGAGAGAGATTGAATATTGATGAACACAACGCTTCTTCAAAATGATTTGATCCGAACCAACTTTTAGACTAAAGAATTATATTACGGCTTGTTGGTATCACACAGTATATAAAACAAAGCTCAGGACTAACATAGATGAAGATGTACAAAAATTGTATGAGAAAGCTCCTTGCTAAAAAGTCAGGTCCATTGTGGATTGTTTCTCAGCTCTCCATCTTTCTGATTGGTAAGTTTCACCTGCTTTTCAGCACAAAATACTTGTAGCCACCAAACGTTGTGCATCTCATTTCAAAAGTCTAGTAGATGATCTTGCAAGATCTCGCAGCATCTCATTCATTCACATCGCTCATGACGTCCACCTTGATTGTCCCGGTTGCTAAAGCTTGCATTGCCCCGAAACCGATCATTTGTAGGATTTCCGGGCATCTTTCGGTGATCGCCACCGAGCTAAAAGCTAAAATGACAACTGTCGGTCACGCAAAATCTAACCTGTTACTTTGAGTGCGCAGTGATATGGAACGCTCGGGTCAATGTGAACAGCAACTGTACATTATCGCTCAATAATGCACCCCCCGTGACCCACTGGGTTTCATCTACCCGTATTGAAATGTATATTACGACATTGAAGGATGGTATTTATGTATTTGACTTACATTGCATGTTACAAATCTGTATTTGCCCCAAAAAAGGGAACAGCGAGCTAGAGCAGGAGGAACACATCAAGCAACATTTTGAGTCCTTTAAAGTCAACTGACGCCTCACACAAATGCGCTTATGACATCCTCATTGAAGAAAAATAGAAAAGAAGAACATCGCAACCTCAAAAGCCAAGAACTCAGAGCCACGCAATCGAGACGAGACTGGCACTTTAGCTTTGAGCAAAAAAAACATTGTGTACAACAGGCATTTTTTTATATCGAGTTTTCTAAAATTGTAAAAATTGATGTAAAATTGTATATATGTGAAAATTAACTTAAAGCTATAAAAAATGTTTAGCCACAGGCCCCAATAACCTTTTACACATGCAAGAGACAATAATAATTGTAGTGAATGCGATAAATCTCAAGAGAGCTACAGAGGTGAAATTACATCAATAAACCTGATTTGGTCTACAGGTCATTTGCATAAACGTGCCCACGGGCCACATAGAATCAGTCCTCTCTCTCATTAGTGTTAGGCAATAATGATATATTAGAATAATACCAAGAAAGGGGTTATAAAAAGGGGAGATCAGCATGGAATATGATACGGTACCGTCTGGTTTTTATTCTTTGTCTATTCATTTATGGCCCTTAAAATCCCTTCATTGTGAGGTCTTCTGATCAAATGCAGTTTTTGTGGATTTACGGCTTTCTTGGTACGACTGTGTTCTTAAGCCTCACACTGCCCAAGTAGAGGTCCTTTATTCCTGAAAACATGCTGTGTTTTAAACGAGATGACGCAAAAACAAACACGGGGGGGAGGAGAACACAGCATCTTGTAGCTTTGAAGTAGGAAGCGGATCAAATCCCCAAACGAAGCAAATTGCCCGTCTCTCCCACCGACTGAAGGGATCCAGACAATCCCTTCCTGTCTCCATCCTTCATGGGAAAACAAACAGAGGATCTTCGTGTTTTACTCAAGTTCTCAAACACACTGTTTACTAAGGGAAACATAACGTGATTGCATTCATGACATTTGTGAACATATATAGGGGTACATGTTGAGAACAAATATCCAATTCACCCAACAGATTGACTCAGGAAGGAGCGTCGTGAGTCAAGAGGATTATTTAACCTCAACTGGAAAGAGAATAGGACGATAATGAAACTATTGGAGACGCAGCTCTGTGCCACACTGCAATAAAGTAATAACTCCTTCTGAAAAAAGAGCCGACTAAGCAACAAACTTTTTGAGTTTCGTACTTCTTCCTCCATTAGAAGTAAATGCAGCAGGCAAAGAAAGATGATTAAAGCTTTGCTTAAATGGGCCCAAATGTACATCGGTACAACAGTGTTCTAAGAAACACACACACACACACACACACACACACACACACACACACACACACACACACACACACACACACACACACACACACACACACACACACACACACACACACACAGTAATGTCATTTTGCCTCCCGAAAGTATAAAGAATCTACTCTTGCACTTGCTTTAACGGTGTTAACTTTATATAGAATGTTAAGATGAGTTATTTTACCATCACAGGTGGAGGAAAAGGCAGTAACTGTTAAGTAACCAAGTCACAAAGTGGGTTTTGTTATTTAAAAACGCCAACTAATCCACCAAACTATTTCAATTAGGAATGACCAGAGGCAATAGAGAGTAGTACCGCGTGAGGGAAAAAAGTTGTACAAAACTGCCTCAATCGATGTAATTTGTAGCAATATCAATAGATGGAAGTGAGTTTATTAACCCGGTAGCACGCTCCTCATCCCTGACAGGGACTAACAGCCCGAGGCTACATTAGCTGCTACAAGCACAATATTTCCTGTTTATATTTTTGATTTTAAAACTCAATTTAACATATTTCATTAAAGGTTTCCTGCAGGCCAGTCAGTGTAAGGACCCTTTAGAAAAGACGGTAAGCGAGACAGTTGAAATATGAGGCTGTCGTGACCCTGTGCACGCCACACGCTCCCTATAGAAGCAATTGTCTCAGTTTTTGCTGCCCAGGTCAGTGTGTTTGTCTGTCTCAGTATATTGGACACCTGAGTGTGATCATTAGAAAAAGTTGGAGTGCCCACGCGGGACCACAAAAACTGGTACATGAGAGAGTCGGTTATCGTCAAGGGAGAACGAAAAACTAAAGCATGTCAAACTAATTTAAGAAATCAATACCCTGTCTTGTGTAACAGAGGAACTACTCGTAGCTCTGGGACATACGAATTGAATTTGAGAAAAAGTACATACGTGGCCCCGTTTCACAAAGCGGACAGTGTGTTCGCACGGACGTGGTTTTATGTTGCATTCATTTGAACTCACCCTGAAGTCAATGCCCACAGTGGAGATGAAGCTGCCGGCCAGGAAAGCTCCATCTTTAAAACGGACCAGTAGACACGTTTTTCCCACACCGGAGTCCCCAACCAGCATCACCTGCGCAGAAACACAAGAGGGAAAAAGGAACACGAAGGGGTACTGTGTTAAGGTATGTTATGTTAATGTAATACTAGCTTCTAATTGTCTGTCCTCGGGAAATAAAAGCAGCACATTCGGATCGTTCAGCTAAATCCGTCCTGTTATTTCGGTACGCGGCCAGTGAAGAGGGTGTATGTGAATGACTTATCCATGGTTTGTTGATGTCCTTGGATCCTTCCTGGAACGACGTGAACATAACCATCTTTGATATCCTGTGCTCCATGCAGGGATGGATACATACAAAACAGGCTTTGGTGCTTCGGCTTTAACTGCGATCTGTGATTAAGTTAAAGGTTTGATGTGATTACTGTTATCTTCTTAGCTGTGGGACTGTGATGCTCCAGACCGTAACAATCAAAATTGCCTCTTGGGTGCACAGAAGGAGCAGCAGAGATAAAAGTCAGAGGAAGAAGACAGAATGGAAAAGGGTAATATGTATGAAGGTCTCACTCACTAATTCAAACTTTTCTTTTTCAAATCTCTGTCAGGTTGTCTTTTTTTTTTTTCACGCCCTTTCAACAAGAGAGCTCTACATTAGCAGAATGTTTGCCGTCTGCAACAGTAGGCACCTGGTCTCTCTCTCTGCACTTTCAAAGTAGACTATAGCGTCCATTGGGAACGCTGAACAATGGGACAATGAAATCACCTTGAACCCAACACAACAGCTGGGACTATGAAGAAGCAACTTTGATTGATCACTATTGGCGGCAAACATGGCGTGGAGAAATGTCCATCGCCACAATTAACCATCCAATCGTTGTGCAGAAGGAGCTTAGCGAAGACCGTATGCCCCCACATCACACAGAGGCTTCAGACACATGAAGTGGGGCGCACAAGTCCCTTGAAGCTCGGAGTAAACACACATAATCAGTGCGTGTGAATGTGGGGAGGTGACAGTTCTCCACTGTGGTTAGGTGAAGCACACAAATCACTCACTGCTGATGCAAACCCTGTGCAGTGTGCTGCAGGGACACACACATGCATTCATTCATTCATTCAACCAGTTGCACGGCGGCGTGCACCCTTCCGAAGAGCGATTGTTTATTGACACAGCTGGTGTCAGGAGCTCGCTACTGCATTCAAGAAAAGTGGTTGTAAAGCCAGTGAAACGACACTGACACACAATGAGACCACAAAGAGATTCAGCACATGCATATTTTCTAACACTCCTTCCCCAAAAAAGGTAAAGACGAGACAAAAAAAAAGTGTCCATATGATCCAACGTTAGTCCTGTGACATATCATTGACGTCAATCAATACCTCGCATTCGTTATTCCTCAGCTGGTCGGAGTGTACGACGCCGGACACTAAAGCCCACCCGTGTGCGTGGTGCAGTTTGCCGTCCTACCTTGAAAGCGATGTCATAGAAGTCGCTGCTGCAGCTGACGGAGGGTCTGATGGGATGGACCACGCCGTTCATCTGGACGATGGCCGGGCTGCTCCTCGCACCTTTCCCGGTCCCTTTGCCGGTGAGGCTGCCCGCGGACGGGCTGCTGGTCGCGCCTTTGCCTTTGGCAGACTTCTTGCGAGACATTTCTCAAGATTAATAAAAAAGAAGTAGAAAAAAAAATCTTTGTTAAGGTTGCGTGAAAAAAAAAAAATCCTCCGAGGCGCCTAAAAGTTGCTGCAGCGACAAACTCCAAATCGGAAATTTGTTTTTCACCTGCGCGAGGAACGCATGGTCCGACACCTCCTCTGCTGGGAGTAAAAAGGGGAGACGCTCGTAACGCAACAAAAAAGAAGAAGACGCTAAAACAACCACTTTCAGCTTCCCGCTGCTGACAACAGCTGAGATCAGTGCGCGTTGTTCTCGGCACCAATTGGATGCGATGTGGCGCACGACGATCCTCGGGCCGCAGGGGCGCACTCTGCACGGAAGTCCAAACGAGCCCCCCCCCCCCAGCCCTTCATCATCTCACGTGGGAGAAGTTTGCCTCTACAGGTCATTGAGGTTAGGCACAATGAAAGTGTATTGATTTGGGCTCAAATAAACGCTCTTTGGCAAACGGCGTGTGAATGTGAACTGTCTCATTATGAACTCAATGAATTATTGATGATTTGTAATTGTGGCATTCAATCAGTGTGTTATCAATTTTAGAAATAAGACACTATATAATATACTTAAAGCTATGTTTTAGTTGTATTATGTTATAGTCACAACACAGATTTTTTAAATGATTTTCTTCACGATAGCCTTCTAATCACTAAGTTTGCGCATACATTACGACACGACCTATTGACTTTCGTCAACCCATTAAAAGCTTTCACTATTCAATAAGCAGCCCGTACATTTATATATAATATATAGGACCTTCCATTGACTCACATCTATAATGCTACGTCAAAAATGTGGTTTTTCAAAGCATGAATTTCATTATATAATCTGGAGAAAAAACAAAAAGGTGTGGAAATGGAAACAACAAGCAGCTGCCACCTGTAGAACGCGGAGGGGATGTGAACTCGGCAGTGCACCACAAGAGGGCAATATATGAGCATAAAATAAAAAGTCACAGATAGAATGCAATACAAACAGCAGTGTAAAGTTCACCTCAGTATCGGTGTAGAACATCTTGGCCCCTCAAATCAATCAATCATTTTCTATCTACCTACATGCGAAGCAAATCAAACAATTCAGTTGATTTAATTTACGTATAGTGAAGTCTATCTTTAGGATATAGGCGTCTCTACCGACAGCTTTGTTCAGTCTCCGTCGACGAGCCGGTTGTGATCAGACCACAAAAGTACAAACAATGGTGTTGGATGGTCCTGGATGGTCCTGGATTTCCTTGACTCTCACCCACAATCCTCCATATTATCCACAACATTTTTTAAATGTCTCTCAATAACATGGAGGACGTCACTCTTCAGCGTGGCCAACATATTGTCCACATTTGTAACAAAGGACAGCAGCATATTCTGGTTAGACGCTGATCCTCTGTGGCCAGTATCAAGATGCTGTTGATCCCCCCCCCCCCCTACTCCCCTCCCCATGTAATCTAGTTGGTTATGCAACATAGAATTTGAGTATAATACAACTGCCTTCCTGATCAAGCGGCATGCTGTCCGGGACCATTAGAATATGCTCAAAGATCATAGCCCGCAGCCCTTGTTTGCTCCCCACAAGAGTTTATGAGCTTGCATTACCTCTGACCTTTACAATATGTGGTGGGAATAATAACAGATTCAGAGAGGCGGCTCCAGTTATTATATAAATCAAACAGATTGGAAGCTAACCCAGAAAGAAACAATCAAGCGCTTGTGAGTCACGCTCATGGTAGTTTCAGTGGTGGAGATGATATTTGAAAGCATGTTTCTCTTACTGGATTTGGTCACTGATACGTATGTTGTAAATACTCATAGTGACAAAAGTGACAAACTATTTTATCTAACATCAAAGCAGCAAGCACATGCTATTCCTTTTTCATGTTACATCTGCCACACAGTTTGGACAGCAAGTGCAGATTAATTATTCTACTTTGACTTTTACGTCACTCATTTGACCCCGGGGCTCCGGGTTAAGCGCTTCTGAGCAGTTCTGGTTGTAAACGCGCAGACAACCGTGGCCTCGGGTTTCTGTCTTTAAAATCTGCCATCCGTCAGCATTTATCCACATAGAAACCCCGAAATCCACCAACACCCCCCTGGGCAACTCCCCTCAACAGCTGAGATTTGTTCTACCATGAAAGCAGCTGTCTACTGCGACAACAGCTGGGCATTTTGGAGGGAAGAGAGGACGTGGAGAGAGAGAACCATTGGAAACCTTCCCTGGTTTCAGAGAAAGCAACAGCGTTGTCGAGATGAGTGATGCATGTACATTGCGAGACTATGATGTTTACTTGTGCACCATATGTGATTGTGCGTGTCGCATCCAACATGTGAATATGGCAGCACTGGCACATTGAACGGTCTATAAATACAAACCGTGGAAGCGCTTTGTATCTAATAATGATTCAAGGCGCCAATCACATTAAACCTATTTTTTGCGATGTGTGATTCAGCTGTAAATAATAAACAAAAATTATATAATTTCAACTGTTTAATTAGGAGAAAATTACAGCCCTCTTTACCGGGTGCAAGCCTCCATGGAGCTGCTCTGTCTCCATGACAACAGGTTAAACGGTCTGAAAAGGGTGGGTAAGAGCAGTGCACTTGAAAAAAAACATGTCATAATGACCTCAGGGTCATCCATCCGCAGGCGGCGCGCCCAAAGACATTTGTCAGTTTACCCATGGTCAGGTGCCCTGAATGTGGGCCGGGTGGCGTGCAGCAGTCCGGCCAGTCGCTCAAACCAAAGTCATAGCAACTGTTGATCCGTTGGCCGCGCTTTCTCTCAGCTGCCTCCGACCCGGGTGCAGTGAGGAGGGGCGGGGGGGGGGGGGGGCGCATCCTGTCAGCCGGTACCCCTGTTTGTCAGGCCTTGGCGAGGTCATCCATCAGTGGACTGGTGCCGCCTGGTACTCATTCGCTCTCCCAGGCGTCTTAAATGAGAGAAACAAAGTGAGTGTGTGTGTGTGTGTGTGTTGGTTTGTGTCTGTGAGGGAGAGGAAAATGAGTGGCATTAGTGCTGCTAGTTTATAGTGTGCAATATATGGTTTGGAGGATAGGTTTTAATTGAAAAGAAATCCTGTTGTGGATCTTTACAATATAAACTGCATTGTATTAAACTTGACCTGAATTACTTAGCCTTTGTGGTTTGATGTATTCATACCTGCAGTCCCTCCCATTATCCCGATTATTACTTCACGACTGACTTCTCAGTTGACGTATTGCAATGAAAAATATGACGCATGTCAAGTCTGGGAAGGAGGGACACAGTATCATTGGACCACATTGAATGGGAATGGGATTTATTCAGAATAGCAGGGTTCTCAAACGTTTTTAATCATTCAATCATTTTCCTTTTTTTCTTTTTGACAATTTGAAAGCCATATATCTGTCCCGGGTGAATATCAGAGAATTCCTCAGACTGAACTTTACTGCAGAGGTTGAAGATGAAGTAAGCTAGAGAATATACAATTTTTATCATTCATATTTAGTGTAAAGTAGTTTGATTTCAGTCAAAATATTTGGAAGTTTTATTGCTGCTGTTGCAGGTGATCTTAATCAAACTTGAATTATAATTATTATTTGTTACCATAATTGGTAATATGTGAGAGCTTGGCGCCTATTGCATCAACTGTAACTTACAGGAGAGGAAATGGAGAGAAATGGGCCTCTGCAACAACAATGTGTTCTGGTGGCTTGAAATTGCCTTTGGCACGACCATTTCTAACTTTTTAACATTTTAACGTCCTAAACCAGTGAAGCCAAGTGCTGACTTCAAATCGGTCATTACACATTATTTTTTTTTGATTCTCTTTCCTCGACGTCGTAAAAAAGGTGACTGCGTTAATTATTACCTTTCCAAAGACGTCATCACAGCATCTCGGTGTCACGTTTTCAATTGCCAACCCAGTTTTAATACGCTTTTCACAGTCACTGCTCTTTTTTTCTTTTGCCGTAACTCAGCAGGGGGTCTGTATTAGTAAGGCTTCAGAGAGCCATTGCAGAATTTAATCTGAAGTGTTGAAAATAATACCTGCCCAACCCTCCACGGGCCCTTTAAAAGATCCAGACATAAGACTCAGAGCCAGGGTACCAGGGTGGAAAAACTCTACAAGGACAATAATGGCTACCAGAGGCCCAGTTTCCCCCCCAATATCTGCTCCTTATTTCCGTCCCCCTATTATTTGGATATAGGTACTTTAACAAAAATCAGATTTGAGTCTGCTCTGCGTTCTCAGGGATTGATTTAAGGTGCAAGAAACGTCTCCACTTGCAAAGATGCCTGTTGTTTTGAAAAAGAGTGAGCTGGATGCATTCACAAGGGATGGGAGTGTTACCCGAAGGCCGACCATAAATTCTCGCTAATCCAGGGTGCTTCCTGTAAGCGCGAGTGTCACGGTATTCTGTGTCCGTGGTGACCAAATTTATGACCCCACACATGGTGCTGCTGTCAAGCAGGAAACGTGTGCACGAACACACCAAAACATGCAGAGTAAGCGCAGCAGTGATTTCACACACTGATCATGAGACTCAACAGCGCCGGACATTAAGTTGGATTATATAAATTTAAGTAAAGGGGCGGAAGCTGAGGAAAGGCAACGATTCACTAGTTTCCGTGCTTATATTTCCCTCATAAGAAAATAGTTTTCCCCATTTCAAACCTCCCTCGACTCTCAGATGCAGAACAATTTTTGTTTTAGGTGTTTTAGTCATTTCTTTGGGGATGAAAACACGGCTCACTGTCCACCTTCTCTCTCGTGCTGCAGGGGCAGAGGTGGGCACTACATGTCTGAGCTGTAATTTGGAACCGCGGCAATAAAAGGCAATGACACACCCATACACACACACATAAACACACACACACACAAACACACACATTACATGCAAGCTGCAGCAGAGAGTGGGCACACAAGCACCAACTGGAGAGAGCCATGGTGAGCGGGAAAAGGTGTGAGCAGGAAAAGTGCTGTGTGTGGGTGAGTGTGAATATGCGAGAGCGTGCGTGTGTATTTGTAGAGTTTTTGCAGTTGTGACAGCTGGGATGAAGGAGTGGAGGCGGCGTGTGTGATTGGAGGAGGTGCCAACAGAGCAAGTGTCCCTTTATTTTCATCACACACAAGTGTGTGTCTGTGTGTGGATGTATGTTCGTGAACACTACATCTGTGTTTGTCCCCGTGTGCTCGGCCCGTGTGCATAGAACAGTCTGATCTTGTCCGATACGAGTGCAATAAGGCTCCTGTTGCAATTAAAACCGTCATGAAAATACGTACATTTTCACGACGGTTTTAATTGCAACAGCCAAATCACAAAGAGAAAATCTCTCATTGTGCATCAGGATACATTAGCAATACAAAAATGTTTGAGAACTCTTAAAATGCAATATCTGCTCATGGCAACTGCAATAAGTTACACTGAGTACGGTCCAACAAATACATTATGACTGTGGTATGGTTAGAAATAGGAAACAAAATAAAAAGAACTGAAACAGAAAAAACTCAAATGGTGATTGAATAAGACCACAGCTGTGGTTAGTTTAGTCGTGAACATTATTTGCAAGTCTTTTGACATGATGCGATCCGACACACATCCACCACCACCAAATCCTTCACAACCCCTTTTCCTTTCGCTCCATATTACTGCTTCCTGTGTTGCAAATAGAGACGTACTTTGGCTGTAGAACTATAGGACACTGGGCTGTTTTTGAGATATCCTCCTCTGCAACTACCCCCGAGACCCCAATGCAATGAAAGTTAATGTCATTTCGAACATCAAAGCTTTGAAAAATTCAATTGCAATATGTCACCCTAGAAGCAATGCCCTGGTTAATCTGGACAATCCACAGGCCTCTCTGAGGACACTTTTCACCGTGGCATTTCATTTTATTCAATGTATTTTAAATCAAAACTGCCCACAGCGAAGTCTGCGAATTTTCCACTGTGAGCGCAACTGGAAAGACTCTCTGCTGTTAAAGGTTAAAAAGTTTACAGGGCCAGAAGCCATCGTTAGACAAATGTCTTCTTGCAATTTAGGTTGATTGTATTCTTTAAGGTTTTGCATGTTTTGGGCACTGCACCCGGTGTATCTGCTTACTTTGCATGGGATTGTGTGCGATGCGTAAGTGAGGTCACCCTGGTGCTCCTGCAGTAACGAGCCGCGGCAGCAGCTGCAGGGAAGGCGGGCGGAGCGGAGAACGGTGAGCTCATTCGGCAAGCAGGATTAAGGCCGTGACAACTGGCTCTGCAGGCCAGTGCCAGTGCTAACCGGGAGGGCAGTTGTGCAGCGGGCATGCTGCTGCGCTCCCAGCGCCGTTACCCCTCTGTTGTTTTTTCATTAGCTTGGTGCAGGCCCAGGGCGCCGGGCATTTTGCCCGGGCCCACGGCGTGAACCCGCAGTTGTTGCAGGGGCTTTGGGGTTCTCCCACTCCGTCCCTCTCTGTCTTCGCCTGTGTCTGTGGTCACGCACTGTGACCGCACTCCTCACGGGGAATAAAAGATTAGGTTACGTCCAGAAAACACTCGTTAACTCAATTATGCAAGCCTCTAACTCTTTGATGTGCGGCGATAACGCCGGGATTATTCAGGGGACAGATGCCAGCTGAGCAAAGCAGAGCGTTGTTGCCACATGCCTCACGGCTACAGTCGATGAAAGATTGACAAAAAACGGCGGGTGAGGATTCGGGAGAAGAAGCACTCATAAACTGATGGTGTTGAAAGACAGGGACGGACACGGACGGTGTCAAAGTGGATGAAAGCTTTTCGGTGATCTTCAAATGTGTGCTTGACATTTCAGGTGTAAAAAAAACTGAAATGGCTTTTAATTTCAGTTCCAAATTCACTTCACGTCCCCCAACATCTGTTTAAAACATGAAGGAGTAACAAGATGTGCTATGTGTGGCTCTTGATTAGGTAATTTTCAGTCTCCATTTTCCACGCATATAACGCAGAAGCTAGCCTCTTGTTGGTTCCAACTTATTTTTCAGTGGAGCTTCGACATAAACTTAAAACCATTAACTCCCCCATTGAGACCAATTAGCAAAGCGGAGCCAAGTAAACCCAGCCCTTGCCTATTCAGAATGTTTTCTCTTTCTACGCTGCCTCCAGCTATCCGTATTCTCTCTCTCCTTATGTGGCCAACAGAGACAATGTTCTTCGGTATTTCTGGCCTTCAGCGTTAAGTGATTTATCTATCACGAGCTTTCTTGACACTTTGCAACTGTGAGGATTATCCCTTACGGCCTGAATGTCTGACATATCGATGTCTATCCTCCACATAAGCTCCAGATGTGAACTCATTGGCTAGCTGTTTGGTGCTGATGTTTTTCTAGGAGAAATGGATGGATTTGCTTGGCTAGAAAACTTTTTGTCGGAGACCAACAGTCTGACCTGAAATAGCCAATGGAGGAAGCAGAGATGAAGACGGACCATGCAGTTATTTATTCCTTCACCACAGATATACTGTCTAAGCCTCTCTAGTGCATACTACATCAGTTTTCAGAATAAAAACTATTTTAAATCATAAAGATCCAAAGAGAGTGATCCTCCTTTTCCACTAGGTGGCAATGCAGTTGCAGACTTGCGTCACAGAGGGTAGAGAAACACCTGTGGGATCACACCATCTCACTTCATTCTCTGTCCCTGCTGTTCTTTCGCGTGTCCCAAGTCTATTAGAACGTGTTATATTTCCATTTACTAAACAATTAATAAGATTCACTTTTAATAAGTAGAAACCAGTTGATTTGTCTGATGAGGACACCAGGGGATTGATCACAAAATGGAACTTTAAAACTTATTAAACATATATAAATATATATTGTATAAATGTAAGACGTCCAATTTGATGTTAGATGTGATGATTTTCAAAGTCAAATAGTTACCAATGGTGCATGCATCCTATTCCACTATTCCATTAGGTCAAGGTTTTTAATTTATTATTGCAACAAAAAAACACTGTACACTATAAACATATGGCCTAATACAATTACATAACATAACTCGAATGAGGGCTCATATCCCATTTGCACATTTATTTATGGAGTAAAATTCAAAGATTTATAGATTATAGATTTACATATATTTCCTTAGCATGAACAAATGGACGAATATGAAAATATTTAATTTTGCTTCAAGACCTTAAATTATTATCATAATGCTGCGTAACCATGGCTGCGGTATCATCCAGAAGGACCAATGAGCCACCTTCCCACCATGGACCATAAATGAATGAATAGTTTGAGCATGATGTTCTATGCGTTATCTGCACATTGCTGCTATCAGTGTGGCTGAGTAGTCGGCAAAAGCTCTCCATAACCTTCTCACCTCCCTTTGAGTTCCTGTTGTTAAACTGCAGCTAGAACACAAACATCGTTTGATGTTAGCGAGTTTTTCTTTCTCTGCCTGTCTGGAAGTCCCCTTGTCTCTCTTCCTAACTACCACCAAATGATGTCTTGTAATTCCCAATGCGCATGCACATTAACTGAGAGCAGACTGAAACCCAGAAGCCTGACTTTGGGACGTCTCCACCACATAAAATGAATGACATTTAATGTAAAGAAAAGGCCAATAAAACAACAATCAGTGTCAAATACTTAAAATAAAAGAGATTATAAATCAAGTGTGCTGTTGGATCCCAGAGTGTAACTGGGGGTGTTGCGGTTTGTCATGTCCACAGTGTTTACTTACTTGAGGCTACAAAAAGGACAAGTAAAGAAAAGGAAAGACGTCAGAAATCAGATAAAGTTCGTGCTAAGAAGAAGATGGAGAATGAGAGTAGAAAATTGAATACAAGAGGAAAGAAGAGCCTGGAATCAATAATCTGTATTTTCTGGCCGGGTTGAGGAGGGGAGAGCGAATGAGCGGCGCCCGAGGACGACAGACCGCATCCTTCCTTCCTTCCTCCCGAGAGGCAACGCGGGGACAGGAAGGCCAACCAGGGGAGGTCACTTGGCCAGCGATTCACTTCCTGCCAGGGTTGCTGGGGATCAAGGGATAAGTGCATCCGGGTCACAAGAAGAGCCACCTGTCTGTGATCCTGTGTGCCCCCCCTCTCCCTTCCCTCACGCCCCGATTGTTAACCTCAATGGCAGCCAGGTGTGGAATAGATGCAGGGAGAGGGGGATGCAGGAGGGAAATCGCAGCCTGAGGGGTGAGGATGGCATCATTCTGCATCCTTCCTTCACCAGCTGGCGGTCCTGAAATCTGAAGTCGACGTGTCTGAGCTACAAAGACTGGCCATAATCAAACTTCTCCATCTGACAAACAGGGAAAACGGATTCTTAAGTCGTCATGTTGTTCATATAAAACAAAGACAAATGGGTCCCTTTGCATCGTGCGTGTGCTTTTTTGCGGCTGTACAGTATTTTTATATTAAAGTATAAACAGCTTGGCATTTTGGTGGCATCCATCTGCTCTTTTTAATGAGATTTAGATCTCATGCAGTTTGTCCGACTTCTTCAAAGTTGGATTTTTGCAAATCTGCAGCGTTTAAAGCATCTTTACTCTTAGATGCCCTTTCTTCCTCAGCAAGCACAGGCCTGCTCGGCAATACAATTATCCTTTTAACATGCCGTTGGATGCACATCGGGGGTTTCCGGAGTGGGAGTGCATCTGTTGATGTTGAGACAATGGGACGACATTTAAATGGTGCGCACTACCCGGACAGAAGGGATCGCGCCAGTGAGAGCTAGAAAAGTGGACAAACTTTGCCGCTTTGACAGCGAGAAGGGAGACTTCTCGCCAGCTGAGGAGAGTGTATGTGTAGTGCGTGTAAGTGTGTTTGAGAGTGTGCCAAGCCAACCAGAGAGCGCTGGCAATTTCCTTGAGATGCAGAGCTTCACCACGCTCCCCAGGGAGGGAGCAAATAAACCTCAGATGTGCAGAAGGATCCATCTCCCCCCTCTTTGTCTCCCCTCTCTACCTCCAAGGATCAGAGAAACATATGGGAGTGAAGAAGAAGAAGAAGAAGAAGAAGAAGAAGAAGAAGAAGAAGAAGAAGAAGAAGAAGAAGAAGAAGAAGAAGAAGAAGAAGAAGAAGAAGAAGAAGAGGGGGATAAGATGACAGGGGTTGAGGAGGGAAGAGAGGAAAAGGAGGTTTCCATTTTTTAGAGCCTCCTACGATGTAAGTTGTCAGCGTGTCGGCTCCGGGGAGGTTTTGCAGATGTTCATCATGTACAAGAAGGAAGAAAAAAGAAATCATAAATTGTTCCACGATGCATCTAAGGTCACAAGTTCAGACTCATAAAGTACACGAATAACCCTGCAGAGCACGGTTAAGCAAACCTCCATGTTGCAGGCCACGGGATTTAACCTCACAAACCTGTCTAAATCAGTTTGGGAAAAAGACTGGCGACAGCTTTGTGATGTATGGACACGAATGCACACGCAGGCCTAAACACTGGGCTAAATTATGTGTTTTATGAACACATTTTAAAAATAGCAAATTGTGATCGGAGCTTCAAATTAGTTATGTTACAAATGTGGTCGAACCTCAGAACCACGCTGTAATTATTGTCCGCGAAAATGGGAACACCCATTCCAATGTTGTTTTTTCTAATCTCTTTCATGTGACCAACGTCTCGCCTCTTCACAAGCCTCTACTTTCATTAGCTGGAATGGATCTGTGAACATGATCTGAGAAACACGACTACTTTAACCGATTTATAAATGATGTTACAGGGACGTAAAGAGAAAAGAGCGATGCAAATCTGCGGCAGTTATTAAGACTTTTCAAAAAGTCTTGAAAAAATATTGGGATCAAAAATATTCCTAATATAAATCGCTTTCCCACGTCAAGTTTCTCACCAAAAACGTGTGCACTTTAAGAGGCCAGGATACCCAACACACACACACACACACACACACACACATGCACACACCTTTTAACACCTTACCCTTTGCTGTGAGTCCCCTGGTGATGTCTGTGCGTCAACATACACTGGTGTGTCAACAAACACACACGACACCATGGCGTTTTGTTTACCGACTGTCCATTACCTGACACCCGTCCCATGGGGCTCACTGCTTCACAGCCGAAAGCTTTTTCATCCCTATGCTGAAATGTATTAGTACAAACAAATTTGTAAAACAAAAATCATAATATATTTAAATGGTAAAACCTAATCAAACCGAGTTGACCATAATAAAAATACAATTGCAGAATAAACAATAATAGCAAATATTTGTGCCACCGAGGAAGAACACACAGTGTATTCTATGAAATTCACTGGTTAACTGAATGAATGTTCAGAGTCTGCAAATGGTAAACTGCAGGGATTAAGTGTTGGGAGTTCAAGAACAGACCTATAAGTATTGTTTCAACATGGAGGAAATGATTCTGAGAGAATGAGCAGAAACAAATTAAAAAACACATTGTTGCTGTGCTGTCATATCACCTCATCCAGATAGTCTGTCACATTTAGTTTGCACAGACAAATGCTGAGCTGCTCCATCCCACACTTTTTTTTCCTACAGTGTAGGAAGGTTATAACAACCAATCTGAATGAACTGTCATGTTGCTCAGATAGTTGAAGGCGGCGACAACCCTGGAAGTTGTATGACGACGGCCCTTTGCTCAAATAGCTAAACTGGAAAGCATCTCCCGGGAATGAAGTGGTGAATGAAGACTTTCTGTGGCTACAGGTGCTGTGGTCATTTCTAACGTCATACTCTGTGCTTTTGGGCGCCACCAATACCCATTTTGTGGAAGTGGAAGCTGTGTCACCACCTCTGCGGTTTCCAAGCTCAGCCTTCCAGTACCGCTGACCCAATTTGATCATCCTCATGCATAACGAACCGACAAAACTGGAGCAACCAACACAGTAAAAACTGATCCCCAAAATGAACTCCCTTGCGTCCATGTAAGTCCAGTTTGTTATTGAACTGATTATTAAATGACATTCTTGATATATCCCGGCCCAGTCTGAGCTACAGAGGCTCCCCACCGATCCCAAAACTAACTGACTACTGGGCTCACAGTGGGGAAGTATCCTTTCACAACTGGTCTCCTCCACTCGTTCTGACTCTGGAAGGATGCCTGTGAAGCCAAAGGGAGGGCCGGGGGGTGGAGTGTATGGTAGGTTTCCATTACAACTATTACTCCCCTGAAACGCAAGAAGTCTCATTTTGGGGATCCAATTTTGTTAAATCAACTGTATGACAACATCGGGCTGTTTCCACAACACGAGCAGGTACGGCGGGTGTGAGGTGCGCAGACAAAGTGCTCTTTGAGTGCTGCGGTCAGGCGTGTTGCCAGACACCTTTCCACACCTAGCACTCTGGGACCCTAATTGAGAGCATGGGCTGAGCCCGTCGTTGCCGTTAGCATTATTGCTCTCAACACATGGCCAAGAGGCTCTGATAGCTGTAACACTGTTGCTACCAAGGGCTCATTTCAAGCATGTGTGTGTGCGTGTGTTTATAGATCGCCTGGTTGAATGTTTTTGCTTCTGTCGGAGCTGTGCGGTGCAAAAGCAGACCATGCCACGGCATAAATGTTCCGATAATGACTACTCGATAATAGCCCTGCTAGAATTACTTAATGATTAAATATCCAGACCGAAATGCTAATGGGAAAAAAAAGTGGAATTCATCAGTAACGTTTGTGCGTGTTTCTACGGAACGCAACGTGTGACAAGAGAGCAAGTAAGTCCTTTTACCTCGATACGGCACTTCAGAGGCTGCAAATAAATACAGGAGAGATTATTTATTTGATTTCGGGGGAAGCCAAAGCTGTAACTTATGTCTCATTGGAGTTGGCGCCAGTGGTGCTGTGGTTTCCAACATGCTGGGAGCCGCCTCCCTTCCCAGCTTCGCTCCGCTCAGACTATAGACTCAGCTTACAACAAAACATACAACTGCTAACACCCCGTAAAGCACAGCAAGGAAAGGGCAGGAATCCAGAGAGGCCCGGGTCGCGGTGTTAATGTAACAACCCGTTGGTTGGGTAGGTGTGTTGGTCACACAAAATTGTCACTGCGTCCCTTTTGAGTTTGATATACATTAGAGAGGTTATGAATTGAAAGGATGATTTTGTTGCAATATAAATGAAGTCAAGCAATTATTCTAAATGAATAAGTCAAATGCATCAGAGGAGGATAAGGAGGAGAAAGAATGCGATGGTTCTGCTGAGCCTTTTCTTCTCACATGCTCTCTCTCTGCAACGGGCGGTCTGGGAGAAAGATCATTCTTACTTTTGCTTGGATTCCGATCCCATCCCTCCTTCTCTGGCGGCTGGTTTGCCAGCTCAACAGTATACAGGGCGGCTGCTATTTTGGCAAGATGAGTCTTTCCTTTTACATACTTAATAAAGGCTGATTCTCCCCCCAGGGCCGGGTCTCCTGGAACAAGGTGTGTTCACCCGATGGATAGGTCCTTTATAATCTGCACCAGATTTGAAAGGGGAGTAGAAGAAGAATGGGTTGGCCGAGATAAAAAAAAAAGGGGAGCTAAAACAGAGCTGGCCTGTCAATGTTATTTAACTGCCAGAAATGAGTATATTAATCTTTATTAATTTGACCACAAGTACATGAATATAGATTAGGACAAGCGGTCTCCGGTGTAGACACCCACCTACGAACCCACACATGTCTGCAACACATTCTATGAAAATACCTTTCGAGGCAACAGTGACGAGATGTGTTGGAAGACAACAAGTTTGCAAATTAGCTTGTGACAAGTTTCACATGCTCATGTGGTGGTGGCGTCACATTACGTGCTAGATGAACAACCAAAAAGAGCAGTTGCCGTGGTGATAAGCAAGGCTGCGCAGACACTTTAACACTTGCGGACACACAGACACACACACACACACGCACATGCACATGTCACAGAAAGATAGACTTGCACGCTCATAGAAACCCTGGAAAACACTCTTGGCTGGAGACGTAGTCTGAATGGCGATGAGGGTGAGACAGCACCCTCTGACAATAGGATCCATTCTGCTCCCTCCACTCCGCAATGTTTACAATCCTCCCTCCCCTCCCTCAATGCTTATGACTAATGACCTCGGGACAGGGGTAAGTCAGGGGTGAAGGTAGGGGGTAGGAATGGTGCCATTGCTGAAGATGAGATACTACACAGAAGCATCTTAAATAAGTTTAACACAAAAAATATCAATAATACTATAAAAAATAAATGCTAATATCAAGCCAATTGAATTGATTTGTCTGCCAGAACCGATGACGTCGCCCAACTGATGGTCCGATGGTACAAAGGAAAATCACGCCACAGTTAGATGAGCCGCAGTTTGCCAGGTGGCTTTTGCTGCTTCAATGGGCAAAGCTTTGAACATGTGTCACCGTGGAAACACATTCCACATTAGTGGCATTAGAGGGACTGTTGGACTGTTGCCACATCGCCCGCTCATTCAAAAAGAGACATTTCAAGTGAAACCCGCCCTATCACATTTCCTTTTGGAATTACTTTAAACAGGCAACAGGAATATAGCTGTCTGAGGTTAGCGTATGTATCACTCTAGGAGGACTAAGGGAGGGTGGCACGAGGCCAAGCCCAGTTGAGTTGAACGTGTGCGGGGTGTGGGGGGGCCTGAGCAAAAGGCTCGCGCTGGAGCACGCAGATGTGGGGGCACTGACGGATGTTTCTGGGACAGATGCTAACTTTTCCTCAAGCATGTGCAGCTGTGTGGACGTGCACACGTGCATCTTTGCGTACAGTATTTGCGTCCGTGTGTGTGTGTGTGTGTGTGTGTGTTGTGAAGAAATTGTCTTCTGTGGGTGTGCTGAAGTTATTTTCACTACATCACTTTATTTAGATTTTAACTTCCTCATTTACAAGTAAAAGCAGAAAGACTCAACGCGCTTTATTTTTTACTTCATGACAGTAACAGAATAAAAACCGGACCAGAAATGTTAAGGATGACGCACCACAGTAGTGTGGCAGAGTTAAAAAGTGGAACTAGGCCAAAGTATTTACAGGGGATGCTGCTTTGTTGAAGCCACCGAGGATCTTTACATAGAACAACAACAAAACTACGGAGTGAATCAGAGCGCGCACGCTACCTGCACCCTTCTGAGCATGTGTGCGTGTAGTATTGTTGCAACTCCAACGTTGAAACTCACTCACTGTGTGTGTGTCCCCGCGCACACGTCCGACTGTGTGACTGTGTGTGCCCATACTTGTGTCGGGGGCCTTGCATCCGTGTGCGGTTGGAAATGACGCAAGGCCCGTCGCTCCGAGCCGGTGCAGTGCGCTGCAGTTAAGCCCTAATTGGACCGGCTGCTTCAGCAGCGTGATTGCAAACAGACCCAGGTGAGTGTGTGACAGCTGCCTCCGCCTCCCTCTCTCTTCACTCACTCCCGACTCCAGCTAACTCACCATAATGACTTTCCAGACCCGTGTCATGCACGTCGCTCACTACAGTACTAATGATTACAATTTGTCCAGCCGTCTGATTAAGCGAGGCGTTATTAGGGCACCGTGCCACACTTAAAATCCTCCCCCACTGGCAGAATTTTATGGGCGCAGCCGATCGAGTGTCACTGAGGAATAGCTCTGAACCATCAAAGCTCTAATGATCCGTAATAGCTTATGCATGTATTTTACAACCGTGTTGCTCACAGAAAAACTGTAATTATGTGTAATATCATTCACAATGTGCAGTTAAACGTATACATTTTGGAAGGAGGAGCCTACATTGTGGTGTTAGGCACCCAGACAGGAAACAAAACAGATTTTTACAGGGCTAGGGCACCCGAAAGTAATTACTTATAACATAGGTTGAGGCCTGTAATAAACAATTACTTGGATTACAGCGGCGTATTGCCTCGTAAACACTATGATCCTCAACTACACCTGAGTTTTTAGCCGTCTGCTGGCTGCGCCATCGCACTACCTCATTGGAGAACCATGTCTGAAAGCATTCACAAGTTTTCACAAACGCTCTCATCGGGTGATACTTTATTAAAAAGCTAAAAAAAGAAGCTAAAACAACCGTCGCGACAATGGCGACAGACAACGAAAGCACTGACAGAGTAAGGAGAAGCGACAGGGTTGGTCAGGAAACAAATGTATGAAGCGGACTGGTGTGACAATAAAAGACAGTGAACTGTGACTCATGATGTTGTTTTGAGGACTTGAGGATCTTCCATAAATAAAGCTCAGAACATGTGGTTCTCCCTATCCAGCACAAATGTTCTGCTCATTTTCCCCCCCAAGGGCAGTTAAAAAAAAAAGCGTGGAATATAACACACTGCCCCGCCGCCCCCAGGCCGCCCTCTCCACCCCCGTCTCTCTCTCTCTTTCAGTCTTTCATTCCTGCATATTCCTTGGATCCTCTCGGATCCGCACTAAATCTCTCCTCTGATCTCAAATTCTTTTATCTCTGCAGATGACAGAAGAGCTGATAAAGAAAGGAACAAAAGCGGCCGGGGATTTCAAAGATTTTAATTGGAAATCGGACCTTTTGTGGTTGCAAATCCATTCCTTGTTCCGGAAACTTTCTTTATTTCATCTCGCCTTCCTCCTTTCCTTCTCTGGCACCAATGTCCGGCCTCGGCCGGTAGGCGTGAAGCTGGAACGCCGTGTTTCTCTGTTAGCTCTGAGCCCAGCCCGGCCGCTAAACGGGCCAGCACCCCGAGACGCAGCCAGGAGGAGTGCGATTAACATGAGCCGGGAGTCATTACACCGTTCATGAGCCGTGGCCAAAGGAACAACTTTTATAGCACCTGTAACACACCAGCTAATCTGTCTGACGCCCCTGACCAAATAAACACAGGCAATGCCGCTGCCAAAACACACGCACAAACACTAGATATTAATCTGGCACCGAGGTAGGTTACTTTGTTGTGTTTGTAAAACGCAGTTGCCGAAAGGTGAAGAGAAGCTTCGTGAGTTTATTGACTTTTCAATGTGATTCAATCGGTTTTCTCAAAACCGCGTTTTTGACAGCGGCAATAGGATTGCATGCACGCACGTACGTTGTGCCAGATTCTCCCCCTCTCTCCAAACCACCACTTCTGTCTTCCCATCAGTCAATGCCAGCTCTAATCATTCAAAATGAATCTAATAAACCAAAATGCAGACCGTCACATTTAATTACTGGATTTGGGATCTTGGAGGAGAGCGCACTCCGCCCGAAACAAAGACTGGCCCCTTTATCGACAAATCATGCCGCACTAATCGCAGCCTCTGTGATTATATAATTTAACCGTATTTAATTACATTAGAAGAATAGTGTGCACTGGACATAATCCTCGGGAAGAGGAGATGTAGATAATTGAATAATTTTTGATACACAGGCTGATAAGAAGCGGAGGAAAGGAAGTGAACCTCTCCACGTCGGTTTCATGCCGTACCGTAGTCTTCTCATTAGGCGTCGTCAATGAGCGCTTTGTGGTAGCTTTGTCATGGGCCAGTGACTGGTGCTGTGTGAGTGAGAGGATCGGAATGATGGCGCTCCCGTAAACGGAGGGACAAAATGTCAACTTTAACCCAGGTATCCGGCTCATGGTAGATTGTTTACATTTTTTATAGTAGAGATGGCTGCAGGGAGTCAGAACACCGACAACATAGGCGAGTGAAAACTATAATTTAAATGGAATTTTGCTTGGAGGTATCATTGAATCATTGGTGTTTGTTAGGACTTTTGTACTTATTTGGTCAAATGTCTTTTTTTCCCAAAAATGTTTGGCTTGTTTTTCTATTTAAACCTACTTTACTCCATTTAAATCACAGAATAGTATAAAAATATCATATTTATGAATATGGTTCACCTAAAAAATAATTAAGGAGAATCCTCTGTTGTACAGTTGGTTATGCTAATCAATCTTTTGCATCACCATGGCTATATTATAATTTCAAGTATGGGCTTAGTACACGTACAGCTATCTCAAGTGATATCTTAGCATATTTTATAGCCGTTATGCACGACATGTCCGC
Source organism: Gasterosteus aculeatus (assembly GCF_964276395.1). Lineage (NCBI taxonomy): Eukaryota > Metazoa > Chordata > Actinopteri > Perciformes > Gasterosteidae > Gasterosteus > Gasterosteus aculeatus. Next base: position 11,192,351 of record NC_135699.1, on the reverse strand, counting down.
TGACCTTGGAGATGTTCAGCAGATCAGAACATGCTTTATATTGTAAATAGTTATACGATGCCTGTGCAAAGTCAACAAATAAAACCCCCCAAATTATCCGATTAAACAAAGCAGATGAGAACTTTTCTCACAATTTCCCTACTAATTCACCAACATTGGGAGAAATATTTATTTTTCTACTGAATTCATTACACTTCCCAAAAACGTCACAATTTCAGTCAAAGTAGAATTTGTCCATTTAGATAAACTTTTGCCCTCATAAGTGGTATTATAACTAAGTGGTCTAGTCAGCATTTGTTTGGTGTAGAAATCAGGGTACAAAAAATGAAAAAAATTTACAAAAATTTGTACAAAAAATGATCACTTCACATTTACCAATACAAATCTTTCAAGCTTAACTTTTGGCTCACACCTTCTCCAGCGGGCTCCTTACCTTAAAAAAAGCAATTCAAAAGAAAGCCAGATATGCCCTTTGGGACAATGCAAACTACATGCAAAATGCTCATGTGACGATGAGGATTGTGTCAGAGCTTATGAGCCGGGAGATTTATCAGGCCCAGAGAGGAGCACCAGAGGCCCTGCCAGCGGATGTGCGGGTGATCAGCCGACAGACCGAGACATGTGGTCGAGGTCGAGGGTCATCTCGTCCAAATTTCTTGCACCCCCGCACCGCTGCACACAGGAAGTCCGAACCGACCCACACACAAGCACACAGAAGTAAGCGTGCACATACGTGCAAAAGAAAAAAATTCCTAGTCGCTACTCTGGGGGCCGACCCGGGGGACCGTCCCCCGGCCACAGCCGCGTTCTCAGTGCAGTGATGACCTGCTCCTGGAGCTCATAAACGCAGGCCACCCAGAGAGAAAGAGAGAGGCAGGCGGGGGGGAGAGGGGACTTACACTAGCCTAGAGGCCCGCTCTCCACAGGCCGACCGTCATGTGTGTCCTGTGTCCCGTGACCTGACCTTGTGGGCCGAGAACTGTAAAAAAAACACACGCATTTGTGCTGCTCTCAAGCAAGCAATCTGGGGGAGAATCCAGCTTTATCTGGAAGACCAACTGTGTTTTGTGATTCTGAAAAAGTCAGGCAGCTCATGAAAAACTCATGAAAGACACATAGGACACATATTAATATTATATAATTATATTAATGAGAGCGAGATGTAACTTAAAACATGCAACATACTTCAAGAAAAGAAGGATCAGTGAAAGGTGGAACATATAGGTGGAACAGACTCATGCAAATTCCAGGTGGAGAAGGAAGTAAAACCTGATAACTGGTTAAACCCTGGCCTATATTTGCACACTGTGCCTCTGCTTGCTAGTAGAGCAAAACAAGCCCCATGATCTCACGGTTGGGTTTGTTTGCCCCAACGCCAACATAAACATACATGATTTATTTGCTAGAAATGCAGAGCGCTTCTCCGAGTGCTGTGTACATTTCTTACAATTTAAAATTGCAGCTTTACTGGTTTTAGCAGCCACATCAACTGCAGGTTGGCACTCTTTTTCAAAAGTTACCAAATGAATTACAAATGTTCCTTTAGCTTACAAAAAGCCCCTTTCAAGCCAACTTTTTTGCTTGTCCAGAGTTAGCAAACTGAGGTTGTCGTGGGACAGAGCTTTGATTATGTGCAGGATTTGTTTGGTAATGAAAGATGTTGGGGGGGTGTTAGATGAAAAAACAGTGTGATGACTGTTCAGAGTCCCGCCCCAGACACAGACTTTCATTAATGACCAGAGGTCTGGTCGTGAACTCGCGGCCTGGTCAAATAATGGACGTTTTTGTGGCCTGAAAAGAAATGACTTCTCTTACTTACTACTTAAAGTAGCGACTGAAGGAAATGTGTTGAGTCTCTGCTGATTTTGTTTGTGTATTTCTTTTGAGGGCTTTTGATTTGACTTTTTAGTGCCATGGCAGATTAGTGTATTAGTGTGTGTGTGTGTGTGTGTGTGTGTGTTTGACTGTGAGAAGTGCCAGATGTGTTGGGCACCTGTAGTTTGCTGTCAACGCCGAAGAGAGGACCAAGCAGCAAGAAGGACAGTGGAGCTTGTCCGGGCCGACACAGATGCACAGGGTCAACACAGGGCGACCATTGTGCTGACACCATTCATGCACAGACACACACACACACACACACACACACACACACCTGGGATGGGAGGCAGCAGCAAGTGCCACTGTGTTAAAGTGAATCAGAGACAACTGCTGTCATGCTTCTCCTGAGACGCAGCAGTATTCCAGTCTGCACCAGCTGGAAGGCAGCAGAGTTGAGCCAGAGGCCGACTGACCGATCGACTGGTCAGTCGGAGTTTCCACCAACTCCATGATCTTAATGTGATACTGTAGATGAATGGCTTTTCACATGAAGAAGGCTGATCCTGGGGTCCAATAATAAATTTGAAAAATTAGAAAATAATGGCGACTGCAGGGGCAGAGAGGGGGCGTAAATCCGATCAGGATATAAATGAATGCAAAATTCGTCAGAATTCTTGCAGTTGAGGGTGGACGACAACAACAATCCTCCTGTGCTCAATGTTCGTTTTTAAAATGCAGATGTCAGATAGTCCCCCTCCGGTCCCTCATCTCCTTCAGTCCTGATCCGTCCTCTTTGATTTATTCATTTTCTATGTTGGCGAGCGAGAAAGGACAATGGTGTCTTTCATAACTGAGGCTGTTTTCCCACTACCAGCACCCTGCAGTCCCCCAGAGTCTCTCATCCAACAGGCAAGTCTGATGTGACCTGATCATGGAGGACTTGTTGTACTTGGGAAAGAAACACAGTAATATGAATTATATTGAGTCATAGGCAGTTTAAGCTGTATATCTTAATTTACTAAAACATTATCAGACGGGACTAATGACAACCACACAATAATCCACGTTAGTGAAACTTTGTTGTAAAACCTATTAGGGGTTCCTTTCAACTCAAGTCTCAGTTCATTTATAAAACTTAATCCAAGAAAACCTTGTGATAAACTACGGGGGCCGTTTTCAGCACGAGGCGTTAGAGATTCCCAAGACAGGACATGCCAAAGTGGAAAAGGACAACTTTTTCACGTTGTATAAACAGTATTTTCTATATGTTTCAGTTCACATCACACGAAGCAATTGGTGTGGGAGGAAAAATGGAAAGAGAAAAAAGGATCAAGAGCTGGAGGGAATGACAGGGGCAGGGGTCATGTTGCCTCCCCCTGTACTTGCTCTCTGAGGTGCAAAGAGGCTGACTCCACAGCCAAGGCTCATGCTTAGAAAGACAGCCTTTCTTTTCTCCAGGCCCTTGCTAATGCAATTGAGAGAAATTAGTATAATTATGCTCCATATTGCAAATTGAGGAGGCAATGTGGCCTGTGGGATGAGGACGGGGAGGGCAAGCTTGCGTGGGTATTTGCTGACGGGAAGGTCTAATTCATCAGCTACTTTTGTCATTTATCAGGGTAAATTCTTGCATTTATGACATTACAGCTAATCAAATAAAGAGGTCCTGGAATGCTGCATCTTTCTCAAAATGTGATTCTGCTAATGTGAAAATGACTGTTCCTCCCTGTGACCCCATGGTCCTCTTAGTGACCAATTTCTCGTTACTTTGCCCACCACACTGACCAGGAAAATCAGTAAGTCAATTCTAGCACCATTGTCATCCTTTCAGTAAATACTATAGATACACTAAAACTAACGGATCAGATGAATCCGCTGCGGTCAGATGTCACATTTAAGGAAGAAAAATGAAACTGTGCAAAACCACTCCTGGATATTTATGTTTTTCTGTACTCGATTTTTGGATCTATACTTCAGAGAAAAGTGACAGGAAGCTTTCTTCCAAGCCTGAAACCATAAGTATGCATGTTTAGCGCAGTTTGGCTGAATATGGTTTCACGGCCCTGTTTCTCGATCATATGTGGAACCGTGACAGTAATTAAAGAGTGCTGCATCGGGGGGTCAAAATGAGGTGCTGAGGAGCGATGGAGTAAGATAGATTCAAGAAAGAGAGCTGTGACTCTGCTTTAAAAACACTGAGATATAGAAAATTAGCATTCCTCCTCTTTATCAGACACATTTAAATGATCCGGAGGTGCAATGATATCCAGATGATGGACAGGAAGCGATGAGGAAGCAGCACGTTGGACAATGTGACCTTGAAGCACACTCGAGGAGGACCTCCTCTTCCTCAGGCTGTTGGTCCGGACCCCACCCCGCAGCGATGGAGGAGCAGTGGGGGGTGGAAGAACACCATTTGATCCCTGCTCAAGAGAGCACCAGGCCTACACATCATCTATATCCTGTTTGGGGAAAGCAGCCTTTTGAAAACCATCTGCTCATCGCTCCCAATGGCATCATCAAAGCCACGCATGAGACAGGAAGAGTCCGGAAACCAGCGACCAGAGATTCAGAATTGGTAATTAAGAGTCTCAAGAACAAAGTTTTAAAGAGGATCAAAAGCTACACTTTATATAAATATCAGCAACGAAAAAAGAAAATAAATAAATGAAGGGAAATTCTCAGTAACCACAGATTTGATGTTCACCCACTCAGAAGTCCACTGATCATATATTCAATTTCTGCCTCTGGGGAGTTAGCCGGCCAAAAACCAGATGATCTTTGGTTTCAGTCTTTCATATTATATGCTTACATCATATATGGTATATGACCAAAGTCATCCCGAGTAAGAATACACATACAATTTGTAAAACTAAAGGGCCTCGGGAGTAAAATACACACCAAATCTTATTAGGATTATAATGCAACTTCTGACAAACTATGAATTATTCATCATCACTGTGCAAAAAGTAACGTTGAAATATATTTTTGAAATGTTAAGATAAGACAATAATGTAAAAAAACATAGCAGTAAGCAACTATTAAAAACACACCATCGAAACAAATCCTTAAATCAAAACATTAATTAGCGAAAAAAGGTTAACACTTTAACTGCTTCTCAATGAAAAACTGGATATTTGCACGGGGAGATTTGTGGCAGCGCCAAGTAATAAAAAAAAGTTAGTGACCATAATGAAAAAAATAAAAGATTGTCAAGGTTGTCGAGACACATAATGTGCGCCGTTAATCAGTCACTGAGCGCAGAGAGGCGGATCCCTCAGGAAGCAATTAGCTGTGTTGGACCAGTTGCTAATAAAACACTTGGGTTACAAGCAACCCACAGCCCAGCCAGGCCAAGGGACCCTGTGTGTGCGTGTGTGTGTGTGTGTGTGTCGAGGCCTAACATGTAGCAGCATCTGATACACCAGTACAAGCTTAAATAATGATAAAATAATAAACAAAAGGTGATACTTAATCAATTGAGCAAGCATTAAAAAGAAAGTCTTTGTCACCTTCATAACTAGCCAATAGTAACTTCTGGGTTGGCCAACAAAAGGAATTCATGCCTGCGCCACTTTATAGTTATACAGTATGTTGAAGAAATTAAGAATAAAAAGTACATACAAATAGACCCACGGAAAAGAGAGAGTTGCTTAGTTTTGCATTGCAAGAAGCCTTAGTACAGCTTTCAATCTTTGCAACCAACAACCAAAAACTAAACGTATCTGTTTTAGGAGCTGTTAAAGCAGCAAGAAGCCAAGCCGAAAGATATCTTTTATATGAAAGAACTCCCCAAAAACGTTGGAATCTTGGCAGGCAAAGGTTGTATCTGTATGATTTAACCCATCACACATTGAGGAAACACGTTTTCAGGACCTTCACAGCCTGCAGGATGAGTGTGTTTTGAGCATGAATTATACGAGTGAGCTGAATATGTGAGGATCACTTAGACCAAAGGAGGTCGCGGTAGGCAACAAGCCTTTATCCTGTGATGGGAAGCCATTGCCATCACTCCCTACGACCGAGAGCACTGTAGGGTCCAGACCAAGAGGATCCCCAAAAAAACACCTTCTTGCGGTGTCCGCGAGTGCCGGGTTGGATTAGATTTCAGCTCAGCATCCAGGTCCTGCCAAGGTCCAGACTTCTAGACACAACAAAACCAGCCTGTTTAGGAAACAAAGCCCAGAAACGCCACTTCAAAATCTTCCCCCAGGGGCCGAGATCCGGGTGAGAAGAGATAGAGAGGGAGAGAAAGAGCAGAGAGAAAGAAAGCAGAGGAGGTGGAGATAAGTGGAAACACATTGAGGAGCTGTAGACAGCAGGCACTTCTCGTGCGTGTTTAATGTCGTGTCCAGCTACCAATGTTTAGCAGCGCTCTGTGAAGATTGGTCACTGAGGACACAGCAGACACCTCAAACTCCACTTGAAGGATTAGTCCCCACAAAACTAACTAACTTTTTCAGAACAACATGCTAACTTGGTTTCTCTGAATCCTCCATCTTGTATAATGACACAGTAACCAAGCAGTTCAATATTCATGGCAACTCGTGTTTTAAAACATTTGATCTTATCAACAATTTATCAGCTCCATTACACATTAATCAGCATGCACGTTTTAAGAGATCTGAAAAGAAAGCGCAGCAAATAAAGTGATTGCTCTCTGCCGTTGCCATGGGGAATTTATTTAAGCCGTAATCTTTTCAAAGCATAAACACAACAGAAATGCTTTCTGCAGCCTTCTGTCAATATGCCATTGCTGTTCTTAAGATCTATTAGAAACTATTTATCTGCCGTGTTGCGCAAATCTGGCTTCTTTGGGAGTAAGAGCGCGCTGAAAAAAATAACAATGTGGGGAATATTGAGGCATTGGAGCAACAAAATCGAGGGTTTGATTTCACGAGGAACGTCACGGTGTTCGTTTTAAATGATACCCGACGAACATGAAGCATTTGGAGCATTCGGCCAAATGCAATTATTCATAGGAGACACATGCAGAGGCAGCATAAAATGTGCTCGAAGTCTTCCCGGAATGAAGGATAAATCAAAATAGATGTTTAACTCAAATGAACTGATATTCAGGTAAACCTTTGACATCCACATGTGACATTAATGGACAAATCTCCTTCAACTTGTCGGGCCGAGCGAACAACAGTCTTCTGCTGCTTTAGACAGCTTTACTGCCAAGCTAATTTGATTATCACTTCTTAACTGACTTATGCAAGACACAATAACACAACTCGGAGTTATTCCCACAACAGCCTGAGGACCATTGTGTGTCTCTCAGCTAGGGTGTGAAGTCATTTGTTGTGGGAAGACATGCATGTATGTTTTATTGCAAATGGAAACCGAGGTGTGTCTGCGCGGCCAGATTTTCGCACACTGTGTGGTCCCGCCTCCTGAGGTGAGGGGAAGATGAACCTCACCCTTCGTCAACAGAACCGGAGAGTGAGAGTTCTCTACAATCTCTGCGGACTGCCGATTCAATTTTTTTTTCCCAGAGAATGACTCAACAAGACAAGAGAGAGCAGAGGGATACTCGCTACTTTAATAGACCTGAGGGAGCCAATGGCAGGCCGGAAAATCCCGGGAAGGCGGGGTCGCACAGATGTGATGAGTCAGAAAACATCAGCAAAGGACGCAATCACTCCGTCAAAAGGCCGGTGATTTCACATCGGACACAAAGAGCTTGCTCTGATGTCCCAAAATGACAGGAGTGTGTGTGTGGGAGGAGGGGGGGGGGCGAGAAGTGGGGGTGACACAGAAGGTGAGCTGTGAATGATCTGAGGAATTCTCCATCACACACACACACACAAACACGGGCCCCCACCCAACCCTCCGTCCCCTCCTGGCTCGAGGGTCTCCCCAGCAGACGCTCCGCGGCCAGCTTACAGTGATTAGCCATGCAGGCCTTCCTCTTTGACAGGTGCACAGTCACGCTCTCACCAGCCGGGTGAAGCCAGCTCTCCCCCTCCGCCCCTCCCTCCTCCCCCGCCGCTGCTCCGTCACGTCAGATACAGGACACACGTGTGGAGCATCCCTCGGCCAAGCTCGTGTCTTTGTGGAGAGAACGAGCTGATTGGGCGGTCGGTCATATGTACCCAGTACTTGAGGAAGAAGGATAGATAGGCGATATGCATAATGTTGGAAACCAGATATTAATTTCCATTTTATTCAATTAGTAATGATACGAACGTCTGGTGTGTCTTCCACAATTCATAAATCTTTGGGTTAACCACCGCCACTGGCATTTCCTCCTGAGGAATCGCATAGAACCGATGTTAATTACCAAGTTGAACGTTAAAACATTCAAGTAAAATAGATATTATACAGGCCTCATTAAGTTTCTTGAATTCTGCAAAAAAAAAAAAAAAAAATTCTTCAACGTAAATGGCCTGTAATTACTTTCAGTCTCAGGGACCCAACATTGGTTTTTACAGTTGTAAGCACTTAAGGGAAAATTATATTCTTGGCACCTGTATTGTGCTGTGGCACTGCTCTGCTTCCTGGGTCCACAGCAGTCTGATTGAAAAAACACCAGCAGCAGCACTGTGGCAGTTTCACTCTTTGGCATGCAACACAATACAGAGAATTCAGAGAAGCCATAAGAACAAAAAAAAAAGGAGCAAAAAAAATTCCAGACATGCTGTCTGTCTGCTTTCCTTTTGGCAGAGGTACAGTATGGTGGGACTGCTCACCGCATATGTGGGAGTAAAATGGGATTCTTTTAAGGTATTAAAGTGAGCAAAAAGAAGAATAGAGATTGTAACAGATGAGATTATAGTGCTGATGGCAACAAGGCAGAAAGTAGAGATAGCATCCAACTACGGTGTTAAGTGAGCAAGTGAGACACTTTCAGAGGGACAGCGTTATGTTGTCGGGAGTTTGAGTTGGACAAGCAAAGATATTATGATTATAATAAGAATTTGATCAATATCATGCAAGTCCAATATCTGGTTACTTATTTTAAAGGTTCTGCAATACGATCTGTCAATCAAAACCTTTTATCAGTTATTATCATCAACAACTTGCTCTGGTTGCTGTAGTTGCTCGTCATCGTCGACGGGTCAGATTTACGTACATCTTCTTCTTCCACACACAGCTTGCCTCAGGGGAAGAAAGGCTACAGACGCAAAGCACTTTAAATGGCCAAATGTATCACATTAAGGAGCGTCCGAATGACTTCTGGTGCCTCTGTTGACCTAACTGTCCTGTACATGCAAATATTTCCTTTTGCATCTTATTTTGCATTCAAAACTTCCCAGTTTGCTGTGCAAGCAGCAAAACATGCCGCATGCGTGGGGCGGCCTCGGCCAGAAGAAGAGAGAGTGGTCACTTTGAATAACCAAATGCATCGCGCCTCAGCTCCGTGCATTTTTCATACGGCCAGCGCCTTTTTTTCGAATGCAAAGTGGCCCACTTGGAGCGATAGCAATCATTACGCATGTTAATGTGGCTGCGGAAAAATAGGGAAACGAACGGTGCCGATATGACAGTTAGCTGGCAGCCGCATAAATGCTGTACTTCCTTATTCTGTTGGGAAGCAGTTTAGCTGTTTGAATGTCCCTCCCCTCCCTGACAGGATACTCGAAGGTAAAAAACAAAACAAAACAATGATTCGGAAACATTTCCTGTAAACATGATTAGGACAAAACAAGGTTACTAACTTCTCTCTCTCGTTCTCTCTCAGGCGCATAGACAGAAAATCATATTCTTCTTTGTTTGTGATGTTTTCTAAACATAAAACCCTTGCCGACTCCCTCCCCGGACTCTAAAACACTAACCCCCCCCCCCCCTAGCTACGTCCCAGGGAGCTGAAACCCAAACCAGAGCGCAGAGAGCTCTCTCAACTCCTCAACCTCTCAACACATCCTCAGCACTAGTCTTTGAAAATAAACCACGCCAGCAAGCCCCCAGTCTCAAACTGCTCGCCTCGTATTCGAGCGCACATGCCCCGCGCTCTCCGCTGGGAGCTCTTTGGAGGCTTCCCCGCCGCCGTTCCAGGAAGCAGATGTGAGAATGGCAGCAATCAGGGTTGACACTTTGCCAGGCAATGCTATGCACACCGTTACTCTCATGAGCAAGAGAAGTCACAGAGGTAAGATGTGGAGGCATCTTCTGCACTCGCTCCAGGATTTCCTAAGATGACACAAGACCACGCTGGAAGCCCGTCAACGAGCAAATGGCTTCATTTTTATTTGGGTTGAATTGGACGCAGCTCATGCAGATTTTAACATGACAAATAAATTGATGTAAATGGAAGCGCGTGATAGTGACGGGGGAGTAATTTTGAAAACAACTCAAACAATAACTTCCTCACACCCACGAGTGGAGCAAAGAGCTGATGAAATATTTAGGGATTTTAGTGCAGTGACATGCTGTTACAACTTCCCACACTCTAAAACATGTGGAGCGATTGGAGCTCCAGATGGCTGGAGCGTCTTCATTTTCAGAGATCCACCTTCTCTCTCACTTCCACACGAGCTGTAATCTGAGCAAATGAGGAGCCCAGAATGTGTTGTTTCAACCCTATCAGATGAACCAGGTGGGGCCGATAAGAAAAATAACCTGGAGCACCGCGTGAGGAGTTGGAGCGGTGTTTTCCCGACTGGTGCGTGAGGAGGCCGGCCGACAGTCAGAAGCGTGGCCACGTGAACGGTGAACGTCCACTGATCCCTGAATAGATGTGAGATTATTCAGAACTAATGGAATGAAGGAAAAGTGGATGATTTTTGTTATACTGTTGAACAACCACACAAAAATATGCTAGGCCTTCAAAGTGTAAGTCAACATGCATATAATGGACAAGTAATTGATTGTTTGATTAGTTTTTGAAGCTGATCGCCTTCAGAGAGAAAGACAAAACACGCACATACACACAAAGAAATATCACGGGTAAAACATTGATGAATGTCGCTGTATTTACCAAAAACCTAGTGTAGTGCGCTTGCTCACCAGACTTTTAACTGGTGGCGATAAGGATGTCTGCAAGGGTCTCGAGGCAGGAATACTAAGTGCGTGGGACAGTGGGCTCTTTCAGGGTACAGCCCTGTGGGACGTTGTGTGTATGAAATGACATTCAAGCATTTTCAGGAAGGGACAGAAGGACTTATTATCAATGTGGCTGAATTATTGCTCGCACGAGGGGGGGAGGGGGAACACGGAGATGTGGGGAGAGGGGAGGATGTGCGTCAAAGCACTCATTAGCGGTACAGAGAGGCTTCAGTTGAGGAAACATATTTCATGAAGCCGAAGAATCGTTCACAAAGCCCACAGCTCTCCGCACTGTCCAACTTCTTCACATCTCGTTCGCATATTGCTTTTATGATCTTCAAAAAGCTTGTTCATATGACGGCCGAGAGAAAACACATGCAAATGTTTGTTAATACAAAATTTCATCCATATTTGGATCGGTATTCATTGTTTAAACAGCAGCTTGTTTGGAGGTGATGAATTTAGGGGGAAGATGGAGATAAGCGAAGTGGGACCATCGTTTTTTTTCCCTTTTTTCTTTAACTTTAATGGCACTTCAATCTACAGTTCTGCATCTTCATTTTCTTTCTGAGTTTAAAAAAGAGAGAATCTGGTCTGTATCTGAGCATTCATGTCACCTTGGTCCAGCACGGTGTCCTGTGCAGAAAGGACGATGGTGACATTTGATCCGTCTCCACAAGAACATTTGCCTGCAGGACTTCCTCTCGTCTCTTTCATTCCTTTTCCCTCTCCATCTCCTACCACCTCTTTTTGAGCTGCACAAAGCCGGATGAGGGTCATCTTACCAATGTCCCCATTGCGATGCAAAAATCCAACATTTTGGCAGCTTCCCGACCTGTTAACATCTCAACTTGACACAAAGCTGACAGGATCTTCCTCTGCTTTCCGCAACACTTTTACTGACCTTGTTATAACTGGTGTTGATCATCAAAGGCCACTACTTAGTATCAGCACGAGCCCTTAGAGAGGCAGAACTTAGGGCTGTATTTGTGTGTTGTTGTAATTTATTGTGTTGCTATTCGAAATTTCTGCCAAAATTCTCCCACTGTATAAATGATTCCAGTGATGCACATTTTTTTGAGTGGGCAGTGTTTCCACCGAGGTAGTCTCTTGACACGTGCATATTGCTGTATTGCTCTCTGGCGGGTGTTGCTGTGTTTGTATTTTGACGTGGAGTAATGTTTGTGTGTGCGCTCGGTCGGGATAGGGGCGCACTGAGGATGTGTGTGCATGTGTGTGGGTGGGGGGAGGGAGGGGGCACAGCTCTGCAGCCCGATATTCTGGGAACGGCAGGGTGGCGTTGTTGACCCACCTGCTCCCTTCTCTCTTCAGCTGGATCTAGTCGAATTTCAGCAGCTGCATCCCCTCACAAAGCACCTCTTTGTAATCTTCCCAAGGCGCACAAATACAACTGCAACCAGGAGACGAGAGAGGAAGGAGGAGGGAAGATGGACAGTGGAGACAGAAAGAGTAAAGGGCGGTAACTGCTCTGTTGCGTGTGCATCACTTCCCCCGGCAGATAATATGGTATCTTTAAGTAAAGTTACATACCGGAGCCCAATGCTAGGCCCCTTCCCCCTAAATACATACTGATGGCATGAAAGCACACTCACACTTGTGCACATGCATGTAGACAAAAGTGCGTAGTGAAACAAGTTTATTCAAAGGTGTTCCCTAAAAAAAGGAAAAAGGGAAAAGCAGATAGATTTCTGGTAGATAGAAAGAGCTAAGAGCTGAGAAGCGTTTGCCTATTTGTTTGCCATCAGTGAAGTGTAGTGGCACTCTCCCTTGCAATGGATCTCACACCTGTGGAATATGCCCTGTCACATACATGTCATATGGCAGGTGACATTGAAAAAGCAAGGCCCTGTTTCGTACTTTAGTCTCAGCCATAAAAGCCAGTTAAGCTTAAGCTCTGCTCTCCTGAATTTGCATCCCCAAAACAGGGCCCCGTTCCCCCATCCTGTCTCCAGCGATCGGTCCCCGTGGCCCGCACTCAGACTCACTGGTGGCAGAGGAAAGGAGACGTCATTAGGAGATTAACTACAGCGGCCCACTTTACAGCCATCATAAATATATGTACCTGAGTTTCAAGCCATAAACTCACCCGTGAAGCAGAAATCTGGCTGCTGGATGGGGGGCCGAGGTCATTGCTTCTGATTAAGTTTTGGACCAAATTTTCCGAAAGCACATGTGGAAAACTGATGGGCTTCTCAAATGGTCTCTGTGCTGCATTTATACCCACACAAACACGCATGTGGGCATACGCATACGTGTAATATAAACAATTTCCCAATTTCTCCATTTAAAATGATTCTGCTGTTTTACTGTCGAATGCATAGTGTGGCTATGCAATGTCATATCATTGTCGAATTACAGATGATGTATGAATCCCCAAAACCAAACAGGGCAGCTAAAACCTCTAAAGCATAAATGCAATAATCAATCACATAAACCATCAATGACATATTCTTAATATATTCCATAAATGCCAGTCGGGTTTTGCACGGCAACATAAAGCAGCTTCTTGTTAAATGAGGGACCCTGGAGCTCAGTGGATTTATATTCTGTGTTAAATGCAGCCAAATCTCTCCCAGGGGTTGCCATTATGGACACAAGAGGGAGGTGGAGCAGGGACGTGGGTGCTTTATATTCCTTAAATTGGGGAAATCTGTAATTTCATGTAAGCACTGATGTTCCTCACAGCTGAACAGAGTGACCAAACAGTAGAGGTTAGACACTAGGATCTTCTCTTAATAGGCGATAAAACGGGTCAGGATGAGCATGGATACTCAGCAGAAGAACTCAGCATTTCCAGAGAAACATACTTTCAGGGAAAGTTACATTGTTGTGTGAATGAAAAGGTCGGACTCCCTGGTCGACTGAAAGGACTCTTTATATCGTTCGTGCTGCAGAAGTGCTTCCGTGGTCTCTTTTGTCCTCGGCTAAAGCTCTGCACCTCTTTAAAGGGAGCAGGAAGTGACCCTGGTAACCTTGGACTCCCACTACATATGACCTGTAGCTGTGCACCAGCATTCAGGCTTTCAGGCCAAAGCTCCCCACAACAACACAATAAACTATTACCAGATAATATATATAACAAATTACCAGCTTTAGTTTTAACAATTGTATTCAGGTGATAGTTTACCCAAGACCCACGTCTTTAAAAGAAGCACCTGAAAGCCACAGCGTGAGATACTCTTTTCTCTTTATTGCTTTGCATGTCTGCAACAGTTGGAAATAGTGAAGTAGCTACCAGGAAATAACCTCTACCTGCAACCAGTGGAAACGGTTAGTAAGTGCTTCCTTCTTTCTCTGCCTGAGGCACGTAATGTGTGTGACAGTTGATAAACCATCCACCAAGTTACACACCCATGTAGACTTCAAGAGAAGCATAAAATGACTGCTTGACAAACGTATTGTGTTTTCTTTAAGTATCTTTAACTTAGCGTTTTTGGTACACTGACTTTTTGCCGTTTGTGGTTCTTTTCACGGCATAACCAGTGTTGGGCTCATTTAGTCTCAACAGCAGAGGTAAATAGTTAGATTTTTCTTAATGTTGTCAAAGCCCTTACAAACACAGAAGCACACTCACACAGAGTACCTTATTTAACAACAGGCCAAAGGTGACAGGTGAACCATCAACAGCTAGCTTAGCGTTAGCACAGCAGAAGGTTCACACACCTCCCGCCTCTGAACGAAACCAGCTCATTCCTGAACAAAGGCTCACCTGTGGCTAACGTTTGCACTCCTCCTCCTTCTGCGGAGGCCTCCGTCCTTTTGGCTTTCCACTCCTCACCCTCACCTGACACCTCCAGCCACCAATTAAAACTGATCACAACACCAGCCGACGGATAAAAGGAAACAAATATGTGTTGATTGAAAATAAGAGGCGGCCGTTGCAATTCCAAGACAGGATGGAGGGTGGCTGCTCTGGCCAGTTGAGGGAGAGAAACGCTAAGCTACATTCCTTTGGTAATGAAATGCGTCTGGCAACATGATTTCATTTGAGCCTTCTTGACAACGGATCCGTGGCTTTGTGCTGTGGCTGACCGTGTCCGCGCACGGTGCTAATCTCTGGATAATGGTGCCGTGCTGGTTCCTCTGCTCAGTTTGCGCACCCTGACGGGTGTTTATAGGAGGACATGGATACGCGTTGACATGAGACGGAATGTTATGGAGGAGGATGGGGAGAGTAATGTATTTGTGCCACCTCGACCACACCTTCATAGCATTAGAAATATCAATGTACCAGATTATATGTATGTAGTATGTATAAAAGGTTGCGTTTTATAGTATGCTGTAAATGAACCAACTTCAACCCATGGATAATAGCCCAGCAACATCGTAAATACAGAGTAATAAATGACCCTTTGGATTAAGACGGTCACCTCTTCACGCAGTTAGCAGCAGGTGTGCTGATGTGTTTCACAGTGTTGTGTTTCCATAAGAGGTTACAGACAGACTGGAGGCGGACTTACTTCTGCTCAAAAAACAGTCATGGCTGGTACTCTGAAACCCTAATTGGACAATTTGATCCACTTCACCAATCATCGTTTTCACAGCTTATAAATTAGCCCGTGATAAATGAATTGTACACTAGAGATTTACTCTTCGTACTGGGCTGTTCTGTGTGCAATTACTACCCACTCTGTGTGGGAACATGTGTGTGCAAGGGGCTTTTTTTATCTGGCGTTCATTAAAAAGGAGTATAAAAATAAGCAGTGCAGATTCATTTTTATTCTTGTTTTAATTATCTGCAAATAAAGGCAATCCACCACAGTTATCTTAGTCCTGCTGGTCAAACTTCCCGCAGCCAAACAAGTCCTCTAAATAGTCCCGCTTTTGCAACACGGCCTCCCATTTCCCGTAAAGCCAAGGGGTGGGCTCTCTGTTGTCTCGCCGCCCCGTCCTAAATGTCTGCATGTCCCGCACCATCTAACTCACAGTCAAATTAGGAAGATGAATTATGAGAATCAAGGGTAAAAAAAAAAGTAGACGATGTGGAAGACTGAGCACACCGCAAGTTTTACTCAGAACATATGCCGAGAAGATGAGAGGGAAGAAGGACAGAAAGAGGGGGTTGCAGATCACAAAGTGTAATAAAAAATAAATACAAATGCCACATGAGTCCATGCTTCCCATGGGACAACTCAGAGACGAGACACACTATGGGAAGTGTCATGCCTGCAGAGGAATCATCTATGTAGAACCAGGAATGTACAAAGAATAAATTCACAGGTCTGTTCTCCGATAATAAACCCTCCGCTTTGCCTTCAGGCAACAGTAAAACAGAAACTTTGTGTTAATATCTGAAACCACAATGCACCTCACATTGTACTGCGCATTAAAGGTTCTTGCACATCATAGGAGTCACTAAGACTACCAAGATACCGTCTGACAGTTTGCAGATTAAAGATTTACAGGAGAGCCGCGGGGGAAATTGGAGAATGATTTAACATGATCCTTTCCGACCTGCCACAGCAAGAGCTTCCAAAAGCTCTCCGTCCTTTATCTCTGAACATCGAGAACTATCACATGCAAAACCGCTGCCTCAAAAAACTGTTATATGTGAGGGAGAAAACACACTGCGAATAATCTGGAAACACTTGAGCTCTTTTTATACTCCTGACATTAAAAAGAGCATGGCCAAGGGCCAAGCACACCCTGAGACATTTTGGACTAATTGTTTCCTTCAGTCTCATACTCTCCCTCTTCAATCCCTTTAAAACTGCCTTCCTTCACTCCTCACAGCTCAACCCCTCCCCTGCACCTCTCTGTGTCTTCTAACAGGTTTAAATAAAACCTGCAATTGGTCCAGTAAACCCCTCATTATGGTGTTTTAATGGAATGAATTTAGGATGGTGCGGGGTCAGGGGTCAATGGGAGGGCCTAACACACAGCAGCTGTCCTGGGGGTTGGACTGTGATTGGATCCAGTGGAGTCAAACATCCCCAGGTTCTCGACCTCGCTAAACCTGGAAAACACATTTGGCAACAAACCAAAATGGAAAACATCCACCATGCAACTTCCAGAGGGGGGGCGGGGGGGGGGGAGGATCAGCAGGGACACGGCAGAGAGGAAGAGGAGGCACACACATCACTGAGAGGTTGCTTGAATGCATGCGTGAACACACGTCCGGTAAAATGTTATCGCCTAAAGATAAAGCAAACAGCCAGTCGTTGATCTTCAGAAGGGGCTGCGGAAGGCGCTTGCATTTGCTGCAGTGTGCAAATGTTTCGCTAATTGTGTTCCTTCTGAATGTGTGAAACCAAAGATAGAAGTGGGTTTGGTGGATGTGGTGCAACGGGGTGAAATCTGGCTTGTTAGCAGCCCGGCAGCTTGTTCCACATGCGGTCGGGCATGTGGTTGGGGGTGGTGTGGGTGAGAGGAAGGGCATGCCAGTCTCCCCAGTTGAGGAGGTTCACATTGACTTAATGTGCGTTCAGTAAGATTGTTCATCCGCCCGACGCTGCTTGGTATGGGGTTAGCAGCGCTGTGTTGGCTGTAGAGACACGGGTTTGCACAGTTGTCCCATGCCCAACTTTTAAAAAAAAGTCATCAGGATTCTTAATTGAATGTAAACTTTACACAGCAAGTTGTTTAATGTATAGCAGACGTTAATTCGACTTGACCTTCATGAACTCCTCATTTGGTTCGTCCTGACAGATTTATACTGCACAGTGGTGTGTCAATCCCTGCAAATTTAACTGCTCGAACATACTGTGTCCAATAACTTGGCTAGAGTGAAGAAATGTGCCAAAGTGCATTAAAACACAGAAGCAGAGACCAAAGGGAGCAAGATTCCTGTGGGTGACTGTGTAATTTAATTGTGTATGCACATTAGAAGCCAGAGAGTATAATTTACATGTGGGATAAAAGTGCAGGGCCCAGGAGAAATGAGCCAACAGGCTGCGCTAAGGCCCAAAAATACAAAAAGCAAAAGCCCTTTTCCCTGGTTTTCCTTTGAGATGCGTCTCTGGAAAATCAGAAAATTGAAACCGTCCTTCATTTTTTGGGACACTTATGGTTCATACGCGGTTACCTCTTCTCTGTTGCTCTTTCCTTTTCTAATCAAGAGCTCTGCAGAGCCCACAAACCCCGGCCAGAGTTTCCCCCCACAATGCAGGGAGGCATTGGGGGGGGGAGTCTGTTTACATCTTTGTCCCTCTTTCTGACCATGAAACCAACACCGGCCACAGTTTAGTAGATTGACGGCGGCTGTCGCTCATGTTGGGCTCATCCTGACTTTCTTTCAGCATTTTCAGAGTTGTTTATCGGGGAGTTCTTCTGTCTTTGTCTTAATAACGAAGGTGTCTGACTTCACTCCACTTCACGAGCGATTAACCAATAGCAATTAAAATAATGCTCATATATAATAATGCTTATTTACTTGAACAAATACTAAAAAGAAATGATGCACTGTGTTTGAACTGTGACACACTGGTTTGATTAATTTTTATCTGTTTGTTTGTCTGTCGGCAGGATGCAGCAGCTTCGACTGAAGGTATTCCATGAAATTTTGTGGGTAGAAAGGACTTGAACCGGGACCGTTTTGTGCAGTTTAGATGGTGATTGAGAACAGACATTTTCACATTCGACACAAACACAGATTGTTTCACAAATCCAAAGGTGCTACGTTAAAAGCGATCCGATAACCAATTCAATTATTTGTGTAAGTGATTATGTATTGTGTTTACAGCCAAATAATTACCTGAAGGAAGTTTAGCTGAGTGCTTCATTGTTCATTATCAAAATCAAAAACAGCCTCATATCAGGGAAAGTGTGAGATAGACACATATAACGTATGCTTGATTCCACAATCGTCTCTGCTCAACACATGCATGCAAACACACAGCAAATACTTTTCCATGTGTGGACCAGGACGAGAGTGAAGACACAGTCACTCATGTTTGACAACTAGCCGCTGTCCTGACTGTCTGTTCGCACACACACACACACACACACACACACACACACACTGACACACTGAACTTGACCTAACAGAGTACTTTGACAGCAGCTGTTAGACAGGCTGCTCTCGACCAACCAAAGGAGCGCTTCTCATTTCATCGTTTGTAATAGAATTCTTATTTTTATTCATTATTTTGTATGACATGTTTAAATAAAGAAAGACATGATCTCTCCACAGACTTTAACTACAATATATCAAAGTTTTCCTGGAGAAGCCTTTTGCTTCTTCAGCTTATTGTTAATAAAAGCCAAACAATGTAACTTACCTGCTGCAAGCGAAAGCCGCAGTTTCTATTACTTCCATCTCCCAAGCTCTCGTCTTCTCTCAGCCACCTGCAACGAGCACCGAGCAAAGCAAACTGCCGTCCGGCACAAACACACCTTGTCTATTCACAGGAAGGCCAGTGATAAAACATCATCCCACAATACATGAACACAAAGACACCTTTAACAAAGGCAGTGATTCAATCGACTCTCTTATCTGTTCTGCTCATTGTATCTTCAGTGTCATAAAAAGCCCGCTTCACTGGTGATGAGAAGATCCATCTGGATCGCAAAACGGACTGCGGGGAAAAATAAGCCTCCTCTTCTAAATTCTGGAATTTGAGCAAACGTGAAATTGGTCTCAGATAAACATGTTAACTTGTACACCTTTTAGTCAGATGTCGGTTCAGCAGTGAGAGTTTTGGGGTCAAAGTCATGATCATTTTGTTTGCATGAAAAGTATGGAGGGTTTAATTTTACTCACTGTATTTTCCCCATAATATATAAAAATTATTTTCAAGAAATGATAAGAATATTGTTTTATACTTTTTACCAAGCATCAGTTATGACTGTAAGAGGGATGATCCTCCTCTGACTTTGACAATGGGATGTTTCAGATGTTATATACAGCACATATATACAGTACATGCTATATTTTTTTAAAGCTTTTTCTGAACGTACATTTTTGTCCAGGGTCAACCTTGATCTCAGAAAAGTATGATGATTATATTTCACAATGATATACCTTTAAGATGTTAATATTTATTGCGTTTTGTCTAGACAGGCCAATTCACTTTTCCTGACGTTCTAAGTGCATTTTAAACATTTTAAACTGTCCCCTATTTGATATATATATATATATATATATATATACAGGTAAGTAGCAACACACGAGACAATACAAATAGTTTCATTATAGCACTCATTATTATTATCAACTTCGAACCTAAATGTCACATTTCCTGTATTACAAATGGATATAAAGTAATAGTTGAAAAAATGGAGTCACTCTTAAACCCAATACATTTCCTAAAATAATTGTAAAATGATTTTCACTCAACGTGAGCAACTTTGCCATAAACAATCCCGTGGTGTGTGCAATAACGCAATAAAACCATTATCCTAATGAGGTTAACATAAAAGCTGGAACCAATGAGAAGAAGTGGTGATTGGCTCCAGCCAATCATAGGCGGGGGGCGGAGTGACGGTTTTAAAACTGCAACTCAAGTTGCTGGAACGTGCGGCTCTCCGGCTCAGATTGTGGGCCACAACTTTCGCGACTGTTCCTCATTTTAGCAGCAAAGACAAGACAAGACAAACAAACAGCGAATGAGAAGGAAAACAACGGACTCGTTTTGACTGAAATTGTTGAAGGAATTTACTGCGGTGCACCGTGCGTAAAAGGCGCGCTGGCCACTGCGATTCAGTGGTGACATTTGCTTTTTGTATTTATTTGAAGATTCCCTTTTGGGATTTTCCATCCCCAAGGGGCTGAGCAAATAATGTTAAAAATGACCGAGGAGCATGACAAGTGTGGCAGCGACCAGCCGTGCAGTCCATCGGGCACAAACAGCTCCATGTCCCAGGACGAGTCCGACTCCGACGCTCCGTCCTCACCGACGGGCTCCGACGGTCAAGGCTCCCTGCTCGCCGGTCTGGGCAAGAAACTGGACTCAGAGGATGACGACCGGTTCCCGGCTTGCATACGTGACGCCGTCTCTCAGGTCCTCAAAGGATACGACTGGTCCTTGGTGCCCATGCCCGTGAGGGGCAGCGGATCTTTGAAAAATAAACCTCATGTCAAGAGACCCATGAATGCGTTCATGGTTTGGGCGCAAGCGGCCCGCAGGAAGCTGGCGGATCAATATCCTCACCTGCACAACGCCGAACTGAGCAAGACACTTGGGAAACTGTGGCGGTAAGGACGCATTGTATTCTATAAAAAGAAACGCATGGATGAAGAGTTGAATTAATCTCACTACAATTTGTTACATAAACGGAAACTCAGTTTGCTTTGGGCGAAAGTCGTTTCATTAATGCGCTATTTCTGTTTCTATGTATATCTTACATAGAAATATGGATTTGATTACATTTTTTAAACGTACATTAATTATATATGATATAAATAATATATATTTGAAATTTCTTTTTACCTCTTGGCGATAGGTAAAAAGTTCTAAAAATCAATTCTCAATCAAATCCTTTTCTCCTTTTTTTTCACAATAGTTTGCTCTCAGAAGGTGAGAAGAGGCCATTTGTAGATGAAGCAGAGAGGCTGCGGGTTCAGCACAAGAAAGACCATCCAGACTACAAGTACCAGCCCCGGCGACGGAAGAATATGAAACCCGGCCAGAGTGACTCAGACTCAGGAGCGGAACTGGCACATCACATGTATAAAGCTGAACCAGGGATGGGAGGACTCGCAGGGATGACTGATGGACATCACCACCCTGAGCATACAGGTATGACGTCAAATAGAATAAATAATGTGGATTGTGAGATTTATTCCAAGAATTAATTTTCTTTTAGGCGGCTGTAAATTGTTGAACTCATTTTGTACTGCGAGTGCTGAATCCTCATCTTCATGCTTTGTATCTGATATTTTCAGGGCAGCAGCATGGTCCCCCTACGCCACCCACTACTCCGAAAACCGACCTGCACCACGGGTTGAAACAGGATTTGAAACACGAAGGTCGCCGTCTCGTTGACAGCAACAGGCAAAACATCGACTTTAGCAACGTCGACATCTCTGAGCTCAGCACTGATGTCATCAGCAACATGGAGACCTTCGACGTGCACGAGTTTGACCAGTACCTCCCGCTCAACGGCCACGCCTCGGGCTCCTCCGCCGTGCCCTCAGACCACGGCCACGGGCAGGCTCCAGTGCCCGGTGGGTCTTACGCGTCCTCGTACGGTCACGCGGGCACCAACGGGTCAGTGTGGAGCCGCAAGGGCGCCATGTCCTCGTCCGCTCCCTCCGCCGGCGAGCTGGGCCAGCACCGGCTCCACATTAAGACGGAGCAGCTGAGCCCCAGCCACTACAGCGAGCACTCCCACGGGTCGCCCCCACACTCCGATTACGGCTCCTACAGCAGCCAGGCCTGCGTCACCTCGGCCACATCCGCGGCCGCTGCCTCGTTCTCCAGCTCCCAGTGTGACTATACTGACCTGCAGAGCTCCAACTATTACAACCCTTACTCGGGCTACCCATCCAGCCTCTACCAGTACCCGTACTTCCACTCATCCAGGCGGCCCTACAGCAGCCCGATCCTCAACAGTCTGTCCATGGCTCCTACCCACAGCCCCAACGCCTCCAGCTGGGACCAGCCGGTCTACACCACGCTGTCTCGACCTTGAAGGGACGAGATGCAATCAGTTTCGAAAAAAAACAAACAGAGACTCGTTCAGATTGATGCACTACTAATGAAGGAAGTAAGGGGCAGGTGGAGGAGTGTGTGTGTCTGGTGGGCTACCTGTGACCATATTGAACGTTTAAACAAGCAAAAGAGAAAAAAAGTGCCTGCTGATTTTATACAAAGTTATATTGTTGCAATTGAAACAGACTGTTTTCACAAATTGTGTTGTTGGTGAGCCAAAACTCCTCCATGAGGACATATCGCCTACGCCTACATCCTGTACACCCCCCATTTTTTTTCAAGTCGAAGATTGCACGTGTGTGCACACTTGAGGTAAAGCAAAGGCCTGCCACAGAGTTGTGTAGGAGAGAAACTGTTTGGCTCAATTCTGTTGTGAAGCAGATGGAGAAGCGGATACATTGGAGTATGTACACAGGATCACTTAGGTGAAATTGCAGTGAGATTTACATTAATGGCCTGAGCTATATTGCAGCCATTTGCATTCGTTGATCAGTCTTAATTAAATGGCTCATATGGATCTTATAGTGTCATTTTGGCAGAAAAGTCTTATATGTATTTATGTTCATGCATTATTGTTTTTTTGTGTGTGTGTTGTTCTTCAATAGATGAACACATGTAATGTGGGGTTGGCTATTATAGTACTGTTTGGCTTTTAATGAAAAATGTACACAAAGTGACAACTGTTTTAATGTCATTCCATTGAAGACCAATATCTATGAACATCTCCATTCCAAGTTGCAAGCAAACATGGCTTGACCAACAAACTCGCACAAGACAGAACAGGTGTCTGCAAGCTATGCCTGGCAAATTGCGATTAGTCATGATCCGGGGTTAAAGGAAATGGGGTAAAATAACACCGCGCACTCTGAGTGACATGTCAGCTGGTACCTCCTGGATACATGAATGAACAGCACGCGGGTGTGTGTACGCACATGCGACTGTGTGTGCGCGCGTGTGTCATGGGAGATAAAGTACTTCTGAATGCGTGAGCGATTTCTCTGCAAAGAGATACACATCTCCTGACATGATACACGCCAAATGATAAACAACTTTTTGCTGAGAGTGCATCTGTTACTCAAAAAAGAGCAATTACGGTTCCAGGCGTGAATAAGAGTGTGTGAGTATATCCCCATATTTATCTCATCAACCAATCAAGTGCCAATTCACTGCTGCAGTCTCACGCGAAATGTTATTGTGCCTTCTAATGCTTATTGTCAGTATTTCAATATGAAATGATTAACAAACTTCAGGCAGCAAACAATCAGTAATCCACACCAGATACTTCTACAGTTAACTTGCTTCTGATTATATCCTTAATTTGATCATTCCTTACAGCCTTGGTTTGTAATATTCTGTGAGATGCTGGATGAGAAGCGCACGGAGCGTCGTGCTCTTGAGATTTATCCACAGGATTGTGTTTGTATATTATTCTGGTGTATAATTTTGAGAAAGGCTGTGAAAATGATCGTTGTTCCATTAACTAGAGTTTCATTCCCACTTGCACAGCTAACCCATACGCTGGCCATTTAAAAAAATAAATAAAAAGATCTCTTTTTTTCTTGATATTTGTCTTTGTCATCTTTTTTTTTGCTTCGGGTACGAATAAATAAGTGGACATATTTACGACTCTTCCTTTGTGCTGGATGCCATCATTTACAGCCAGAGACCCGTGAGGCGTTTAAGGGGATTCAACTTTCACACTATTGTTAATTAGATGCTGCTCAAACCAGTTGAACCAGCAGGTCTTATTAACTTTTACAAAATACGCATACTTTTTCTGCTGAGCTTGCAAGCTTTTCATAGATTAAAAAAAACAACAACAACATACATTTAAAAATAAAAAGTCTTGCCGTAAAAAAACAGCTTAGAACCGCTTTGGTATACTTCTAACCCGACAAGGCCTTAACGTAGACGTATGGGGCGTAAGCACTACCCTCGGATCAGAAAGGAATGAGGAGAGATCCCATCTCTGCTTGCGGGTAGGACGCTCGAGGTGGCCCTGGCATGCATGCCAAGCAGCCGTCCCTAACCAGCCCAGGGAGAAGCCAAGTGCCAGGGCCGCGCTGCTGAATTTTAATGATTCATTATGCTGTGGAGGGGTCCCATTGTGTCCTTTATCCGGAGAGCTAGAAAGGAATTAATTGGACAGAAAATGGAAGGGCAAGGGGAACTGACAAGCCATTAAGAGGGTGCTGAATGAACGATTAGATGCACATGGGGGAGGACCCCGTCTCATGTGACAGCGTTTCACAAACAAACAAAAAAAAAACACAACAAGAACAAACACAATGACCGCCGCACCAAACTGTAGAAATCATATCAGCGCACATAATCTGTAGATAATAAAAGAAGATAATACCACAGCAGATGGGCTGTGGGTGGCTCAAGAACAACTTGTTGTTTTTCTTCCCTCAAAGTCTTTTTCACCAATGGTTGCCAAATATTTTCAGGAGGAACTCTTGAGCGAGAACACGAGTGAATAACAGCGAGGCAAAAAGGCTCTTCAGGGTCCAGTTTCTCTTGAACTTGTGATGGGGGGGGGGATTGGGCAACCTCACTGAGTTACATCTGCAAAGTACACTCAAGGAAGGAATGAATGAACATTTTTTACAGCGCAGTTTATCTGAGGAAGATTTGAACACTTGTGACACAAACTCTGGGAGAAACCACAGTGCACCACATACAGTAACATGCTTGCACAAACTCTCCCACTCACATAAACTGGAAATTAAATGTAATTCAGAGTCATTTCAACAGTGAATGCTGTGCCACATTCCAGCTGTCACAGTTATTGTTTACGGAGGGAGGGAGGGTATTATCGGCCAAAGCCGGAGTCGCGGTCTTGGACCAAGGGGACGTGAAGGGGACGGCGGGATGAACTCAGGGAAACCGGTGCTCCCTCACCACATGACCACATCCAATTGTTAGGGGCAGGATAACTTGCCTGCTAATAGTCTCATCCTGTTTAATGAGCCTGGCTGACTCAGAGCGTGTTTCGGGGAAAAGGGAAGGGAACTGGGAACTGTGAAAACTCTGAGAATGCGAGGCTGATTTGCAAGGGAAATGAGGAGGACATAAAGCGTGCTCATTGCTCATCCCTGGACGTGCAAAGCCTGAGCCCACTTGATGCACCGGGTCCATTACGCCTAATGTCGCATTGATGGCATTTCAGTTTGTATACAAATGGAACAAAATATGTTGGGAAATGATATAAGTTACATAACATGTAAAAGTTATTTCTATGTGCATTTTATTTTATTAGCTTCGTCATTTTATATTGCCTCCACCACGACTGAAAACGCCACTATTTAACTGCACTTCAATAAGGATTCGAGAGAGGATTAAATCCAGAGCTCTAAGGACGTATATATCAGTTCAAAATTGCATCAACTAAATGGTTGCTGTGCTCCAACTTGTTTTTTGCTTCGTCTCCCTGGTCTTCTCACTAAATAAAATACTCCATTAAATAATTGTTTTCTCCTGTGAGGGCTGGTAGCCCCAGGCCAAGCAAAACAAGGTGGCAGACAGAACCAACATTGACTTTCCATTATTCCTCACGGATGGGACGGCGCAGAGAAGAAAGAAAGGAGGAAAGCACAGTGCCAACACTCAAAATGGCACTAAATTCATGCTGGCTTCTCCAGGGTAATCTAACCATTGGCCGGCAATACCAAAATCAATCAGTACATGTGCGGCCCTTTCACCAGGACCAATCGGTTTAGCTAATAACTAATGTTCGGGAGGGAAAATAGTGTCTGGAAGTTACAGTGACCATCGCAGTTTGGGTTTAAATATTTATATTTAATATAGTTGTAGTTTGTATGGACTTAAGGGGTTTCATTTATTGGTGAATGTATTGTTTGAGATTGTTGAAAATCTATAAAAAATAAAATTAGTAAAACTAAAATCTGCTGTTTCAATTAGGCACGGCCAAAAAAACTCCATTTTGAAGTAAATCTGTCCCAGTAGAGCAACTTAATATGGTTGTTTACTGAAAAGGTAACCAGACTCGGGTCTAAAACTATTGCAAATACTTTTCAGTCTCTGTTTCAACCTGCTCTGAGTGCCAGATGGGTATGGATTACTGCACCACCGAATGTGACAGTTTATTTTTGATTAATGAAACGTTCTGGTTCATCACACAAAACACATTCAATTCGCATTTGGTAAAAAACACCCCAAAGAAGATTATATTATTTGACTAAAATTACCAGCGGGATTACCAGCTCTATAACATGGTGATAGTGATGGTGTTAAAACTGCTCATTTTTCTTTCTTTCACATGGAGACATGAAATAAAGGACATTGAAGAAAAAATCAGCAACAATTTGACATCTGGTCTGTTCTGTTCTCTGAACAGTTGTCCACAGTCTTTCGCTATCTTTTTTCATTTGTTCTCTCCTCTCTTTCACTTTTTCTTGGCTCGTCTTGATTGTGAATGGGGTGGCAGCATAGCTGCTCATCTTCTTTCCACAGCTTTAGGACTCTCTGATTGGTAACTATGGTTGTGTTTTCACTGTCACAGCTTTCTGCTTTTGTTGAACTGTGGCACGCTTCCCTCGTCGTGTACTTTACTTGAAGTTGTCTCATCTCGACATTCTTCCCTTCACACTTTCTGTCTCTCTCCTCATCACCGGGACCCTTTACTATCGTGTTTTTAGTCACGCTTGAAAGACATTTGATGATTGACAAGCGTTACCGTAATACATTTTTTTCCCCATTTGAAAATTAAATATGAAAGGAAGTAGAGCTCCTAAAAAGAAAAACAAATGATCAGCTGGTTGCTGTAAAAAACAGAAGCCTACCATGAATTACGTTTGACTTGAGAATTAATGAGACCCTCAATCCTTTTAAAAGTGTTTGATTAATGCAGGCATTTCCCATTTGCTCCCCCAACACACACACACACACATGTGCACACATTGTTACACGGCCCCCCACACAAGTTGCACCGCTCCGTCACTGATGACACAGAGGGAGAGAGACTGAGCCACCAGCAAGTGGGATCCCGGAATGTGTGTGTGTGGGAGAAACATTCACATTTTTTTCATGCTACTGATGCGCAGATAGTAGAAGTAGAGACAAAGCAAAAAGAGAGAAGTCAACTCAAATATGGCGCAGAGAGAGGGAAAGGAAAATAAAGACGGGGGAAGCAAACGGAAGGCTCGATAGTCTCAGGTAAGAGGGAAAAGAAAAATATCGGCCCCTTAGTTCTCTTGCTTTGTGGAGCTGCTTGGCAAGGGAAATGTGGCGAGGACAGCAGGACCAGAGTTTTAAATGTAGCTCGGCTTTGGCAGAGCCGCGTGTGAGCGCACTCCGTTGGAGCACCAAATCCTGTCGCCCAGTGCAACATGGCGATTCAGACAAAACAGCAGGCCCATCAAAAAACCCATGTAACCATGCTGGCACACATAAAGCACACCGGCCTGTGGTCGGGTTTTCTGTACTCGCTGCATTCTCACAGGCCTTGGTACTGGCTGCCGTGAGGAATGCATTTTCAGACCATATCAGGGGTGCCGCACTTTCCCTGGTTTTCGGGCTGCAGTGAAACAGACAATACACCATAAAAAACAGCAACATATGTCCATCTTCTCACAATTGGTATTTTCTGGAGTGTGACAAAGAGCAGTGGAGAAGGAAAAGAAGGGGAGAAGTTATTTTTCACATGTGGTTTAGACCCGTTCGGAGGGCCTTGGACCAACGCCAGTTTATCCCGGGTCCAGCCTTTGAAATGCATGGGGTTCATTATGTAACTAAATCTATTGTCAAAGAATAAAACAATAAGGGGCCAGCAGGAGAGGCGTGTGTGTTTGTGTGTGTGTGTGTGTGTGTGTGTGTGAGTAAGTGGTTGAGGTGGCATTTACACTACCCTCTCTCACTTTGTCACAGTCCAGACACTGTGAAACACTCCTGCTCCCAAGCTACGCACTGTATTTACAGACAGTTATCTCCTACCACTTTTATCACATTGCAGTTGCATTGAATGTGTTAAAGCAAATAGAAAAAAATCTAAATAAACAAAAATGTATTTTACAAATATATATTCTTTTTTTGTACGTTCATACAACTGCAAAGGGAATAAAACTTTAAATGAATAATAGCAGCCATTAAAACTCCCATAATCACAAATACGTAGCGTCAAAGAGGCATGAATACTGATTCTCGCCTTCATTTAGTCCATAGGCAATCGAATTAGCAATGCCTAAACCCAATATAAGTATGTAATGCAACCATGACATTTGCTTTTACCCTCAGCACCCCACTTCTCATGCTACAGCCAGACCCCCCCCCTTAGACCGCGGCCTCAGCGATGCTGGGGAGCTGCAACCGAGCATGCGAGGAAGCCTTTTAGTGGTCGTCTGAGTTCGCTACGGCTGAGCATCAAACCCTCGGCGTGGTCGCAGGGGTCAGCCGCTGCACACTGCTCTGGCGCCTCCAACCCGCCACTGGGTCCCTGACCGTCGCTTGCCCTCAGAGACATGGAGACACGGAGACACGGAGGCTCCGAAACTGTGAGTTTTAACCGTCCCAGCTGTGCTGGAGAGAGAAGCATAGCTTCATTTGACTGCAGCAGCTGAACGCGGCTCCATGCAAATGGATGAAGTTATATTTGGACCAGCCCGCGGCCGATGGCGATTTGAATGAATGAAAATGAGAGCAGCTTGTTTGCTCCTCTAGAGAGAGATATAAGAGGGGGAAAGATAAAGCATACACAAACTTTACAGTCAGGCTAGCTTGTTGCTCGAGAAACAAACCAAACTTGGTGTTCAGAATACAGCCAGTACTAAAAGATTTGGATGAGATTGGAGTCAGAGGTTTGCTTTTTTCCTCTACTCTGCATGCTTAAAGGTTATGTCAGGTCTGTCTCGGCCTCTATTATTTTTTCTCATGTATTGAATCAACTGGATAACAGTCAGTGGACTGACTCAAGGACTGTCACATTGACAATATTTCCTAAAGAAGCAACTCTGCTGTTTGACAACACTATGTCAACAGTCACTAGGCAACCTATTGGTTATTTATTCATGAAAATAAACAAAATGAACAAAAAGATTGAATGAAACAGTTCAAATGCCACATGTGGTGTGTTACATGTTGGGTGCTTACATTCCCTCATGACCACCGATAAAGTTCTTTAAAAGTCTCTCCTCAGTTCTTCAGCCAAGAGTCAGAAGGAGGGATCCACGAGTCCTCGTCGTCATCAACCCATTTCCAGTCACATGTTGCATCCCAGCAAAGTGCTTTGATTAAAGAAAAAAGAAAACTGAGAAATCGGCATTTGTCTTGGCGGCAGCGCCATGATGTCACATGGTTAGGAAGTGATGGCAAGCGCCCGAGACTAAGACATGGGAGAGAAGGACAGAGAGAAGGCCGAGCTGCCAGGCCGGAGAAAAGGTGACGCAGCGGACTCCTGCTTCAGCCAGAAAGACAAACTGTTCACTGTGGCAGCTAATGAGGCTGAACTTTGACCCTATTATAGGCGGAAGGCCTATGTACTGCCCATGGTACTGCCGGACTGTTTTTATGGTTTCGTGGAGGAGGAGTGGGCTGGGTGGGAAATGGTGAGGCCTTTCCACCGATGAACAGAGAATATATGATGCAACAGAAACAGATTTCATGCTTACTGTGAAATCCTCTGACAAAGGATCTTCAGCCACTTTCTGATCTGATTAGAAAGTGTTGATTAGAGGTCAACTCTCACGGCTCAACATCGATCTGGATATCCGTATTGAGTCAGAAAAGCTTATCTCTTATTCCGGCTACATTCAATCACAAATGCCATGCAGGTATTGTAGGCTACACAGGAAGTGCACACACGCAGCTAGCATTTCATTTATTGGCAGTGGAAGTGGGGTAGGATGGTGTGCAGGGATCATATGATCGAATGTGAAAAGGGATCTGCTTTTAAATAAAACAGGTATTTCACTGTGTGCGGTGTGATATCCCTGAGAAGAGGAGTTCTCACAGGGAGACTGAACAGGGAAAGCAGATGGGCCGGTAAACTGGGAGAGGTTACTGGAGGTCAGGAGATCCTCAATATATCAGATTTAATCCCTGGAGCGGGCAACTAATTAAAAAGGTATCTCTGGATAATATAAACACACTACGGTTATCTGCATCGTCTCATCAGCAAAAGTAATAGGGATCACCATTACAATTAATACTCAGTATTGGAAATACAGAAACTGTTTTTGTGACTTTATAGGCCGGAGTGGTGGTGTGAATGGTGACGGTTGCCGTATTGTGCTTAATGAGACAACGTAATAATGTCTGTAGGACAGCAGAGGCTCCTGCTATGACAAGTCACATGATCTCCCTTGAGAAAGGTTTAACTGTCCTTGGTGTTCTAAAATTGCTTCAAGAGCAGAATGTATTCTCTCAAAGTCACCCTGAGCCTAAAATATGCTTCACATTTCCAAATAGAGACTAACTTATATCTGATTTCTGGTTGTGGTTACTCAGGAATTTTGCGTTTGTTATTTCTCATTTTCCGATCATTCTTGACACTCTCTTTCTCTTTGGCTTTGCTTTCCTTCCTCAACTCCAATTATAGGGTGCATAATACACATAAAGCGTGTGTGCGTGTGTGTGTGTGTGTGTGTGTGTGTGTGTGTATCTACAGTACACGCCTGTCTGCACACATGTAGAATGTAGCTTCTCTACCAGGATGGGACTAATCCCGGGGTGGCAGGAGAGCAGAGGGGAGCCAGCACATGTGCACATCTTTCAACTGTGGTTTGCGATGTTTAGTCTTGCTTTGTCAGCACTTCTTGAACCCGCTCCAGAAAAGCTTTCAAATGGCCCATCATTCACGACTCCCGCTGCACCCTGAAGCCCGATCGCCCTCTGCCCATGGACTTTCCCGTCACAAGATGAAAACACAACTGAATTAATTTGACAAAATCACCATCCGAATGTAATGTCGATGCCCCCGGTCGGCCTCCAAGGCCTTTGCCCTGCAGGGACTTTCCAAACGTTACCCCTGATATTTCATCACAAGGCAGGTATACTGCCAGAAAAGGGTATCACTTGCTTTTCAGTTTAATTTCCTTTCCCGCCTCCTTCTCTCTTATCACCAGATCTCTGATGAAATTTTTCCCGGGCAGCTGATTTGACTGGCAAAACCAGCCACATTCTGGTAGCACCGTTGGGGGGATTCCCCTACAATTTTGGGCTGTGGTTCATCTCTGATGTCCCTCTCGAAATACAACCCACGTGTTATAATAACAATAATTATCAGCATTGAAGTGGATGGAAAGGTGGATGCAACTCACATGTTTAACAAAACTAAGCCATTTGATTGTACAGCGCAATACGAACTCTTTTCAGTGAGGTTGCATCATTGTCCTTTTTTTTTTTTTTTTCTGCTTGTCATTATGTTTCATTTCAGACAAATTATTAGTTTTTCTAGTGTTTAATTACACGCGTGCGTATGCGTATAACAAACCTGAAAGACGCACATCTCTTCCCCCTCACTCTCACCTTCAGCTATAATAACACTCGGTTGCAAAACACAGGACAACTGCTCAGCACAGTAATAACTTTGCATCTGTCGAGCAACAGATGCAAAGCGGTCCGTCACCCCGGCCCTCGGATCATAACAACAGCTGGGGCTCAAGCACTTTTCCTTAGAGCAACTAACATCTCATGAGTGGCAACATCATCTCAGATACAATCCCTCCAAAGCCCTCCTCTAACTGTTAAACATGTTTGTTCAGCCTTTTAACTTATCGTTATCTTTTGTAACTCCCCTTGCGCCGTAACTAATTCAAACATCCATTTAACAATAATGTAAAACATGTTAACTAAACGTAGGTCATCTGCATTGAGGGTTCGCTCATTATGCAAACACAGTCAATTCATTCTCTTGGAGAACATAAGGAAGGAAACTCCCACCTCCTTCACACACAAAGACCGTTCCTCCTTATTAGCGACGGGGACTTTGAACCAAACCAGAACCCATTTACAAGTCGGAGAATGTCTGTGTTATCTTTACGTTCTCCTGGAAAATATAAGACCCCAAAAGTTAAGCAGATGCCTCCCGTCAAAGAAGAAAGAAAATGTTTCCCACTCTTTTACGTGTTACCACAGAAGCATCAGACATGACACTGATGAACATATGAAGCAAAGCTCTGTTTGTGTTGTTTGTGCGTGGCTTTAAGCTGACAAAAAACATATACATATAGATGTGGTGTGTTGTGTGACATCGATGATGATGGTATTTCCCTGTTCGCTATTGCACTTTATTTTTTTAATTTTTAAATCATTTTTAACTTGAACTTTTATTCCTTTATTTTAAACTAACCCATAGCCTTATACTATTAACCCATAGCATTATATTTTATTTTATTCCTCGTACACTATTGTCTTGTCGTCCATTGTCGTACTGTCTACTGTCACGCACCAACCGCCAAGTCAAATTCCTTGTATGTCTGACATATTATGGCATTTAATGTTTCCTGATTCCTGATTGCTGACTGCTGAAGAGGAGTTGGGTGATTCTAACTGACTGACTGTGGAAACACATTAGGAAGTTCACCAGAAGATGGCACTGCAGCACATCAAATCCATTCATTCATTTTTACAGGTATCTATGGCGACACCTAGTGTTCAGAAAAACACATTACACTTGACTTTAAATAATCAAACTGCCTTTTATCTCGTTACTGGAACTCCTGTCACATGCATGGGAATGTTATCCCTGAGTAATATACTTTTATAATCAACTTGGTTATACAATTTATCGGACAGTTTTATTACAAACAGCCAATCCAAGTTAAAGCCAACTGTGGTCAGCAACAAACAGACAACAGACAAAGTAAGCATTTAGTAGATACAAAGTCAAATATTTCACTGAAGTTAAGAAGAGTCAATATATTGGACTTAGCTTAAAACAGAACTCCCTGAAAATGAATGCTAATGCTGCTCCATTTTTGTCATATCGCTGTATAATTTGGCTGGCCGTATGAACAAAAAGAAAAAGAAAACAAATATGAAGATTTATATAAAATTTGGAAAAATCTGCTTTATACTCGTCACTTAATATGTGAGAAACTAATGGCTTGAGATCCAACATTTTCTTTAGCCCCAAAATTCTTATTTGTCTTTTGCCAACCAACTTTCACCATGCACAAGACTTTTATAGTCAGCAGCCGGTCCTAAAGTGTGTATTGTGTTTCAGCACGAAGGTCATTTGGATCAATTCTAATATGGTCTGCAGGCCTTTCTCTCCATTGCTGTCCTTTGGGCATCACGGAAGATGTCCAATCTTTAATGTTTTTGCTTTTGTCTGAGGGATCTTGACTGAAGGAGAACATCAGAAAATAAATAATAGCTATTGAGTGTTTTATGCTTCCACATAACCCTTTAAAATGCAACTAATACTTCAAAAAGCCACTAGATGGCATATTAATATTTCTGTGTAAAACAATTTTTTTGTCTTATCTGGATAAGGCGCTTCAAAACAGTTCAAGGAATAGTCTGAATATATCTGTACAGGAGGTGCTCCAACTTTCATTGTCAAAGAAAAGAAGGCCTCAGGTCCGGGGAGGAGGAAGGGGAGAATGGGGGACAGAGAAGGCCTCACTCAGCACTGTGGGCACTACGTTGCTTTCATGTGCTCCACGGGACGTCTCGCTCCGTGTGCTTCAGGATCTCTCTTCTGGTTCAACATTCCTTCACCTTGGAGGGATGATGACTGAGTGGCTTTCCTACTATACCTGCTGGGAATGCTATGGGGTTAACAGGGGTGAATGGGTAAATAAATGGAATAGTTATCACCATGAAACTTCCTCAGTTGTTTACTTACTTACATACAGAGAAAATGATGTTCAAATGTTTGTTAATGCACATGAAGAGTAATGATAACTCCTCGAAGGAGAAATCATCAAACATGGATTTTTGTTATTTACAAAAATAAACACAGTAACATACATTTTGGATGTTTTTTTTTAGTTTTGGAGGGAAATAAACACAGAATCTAAAAATGATGTTTTCACCCTGGGGTGTCTCCTCTTAAGTGAATGCATCAAACTACATGCAGATAAGGTTACAGCAGTATATTATGTTGATAAATCATACTTTTCATCATTATCATGTCACTAACAATGACTTTGTTTGTTTCTCAACTGAGCTCTCAACACATTTAACGCGGCTAAATTAGTCAGCTCCTATTTAGGAAATTCACTTTTTGGAATTAACAATTGTAAATGCTTTTTTCCTCGAAAAAATCTTTTCACCACATGTTCAAAACAGCACAAACAGCTTCATTTTATTCACGCTATCTTTATAGAGTCTGACAAATCGTTCATGCAACATGCAAATTCCAAGATGGACGAACTATCCTTGGAAAGCTGGTTACTCAGAAACGGTCTCATCTGAAAGATGTCTTCATAGGAATGATATGCATCATAGAGTCAGTAAAAAAACCCACTGTATGTTATGCAAACAAAGCATTTCAACAAGAAAGTTGTGTTCTGGAATAATCAGTCTACAGTAAAATGCTGAGTGTTGCTAGAAACAACTAATTCTGAATATGATGGCTGATTCTCCACTTCTGCTCCAATCCAAATGTATTATATTTACAGCTGGCGACAGTAAACAACAATCGAAGATTGACTCCAAATACTATTCTGATTGTTCTCTTCCTCTGATCATTATTCTCTTATTCATCGGAAGATTTGAACCGACCCCATTCCACCAGATTTGTCTTTCTTACACGTGCAGGAATTAGAAGCAGTGCAATGTTCTTTCAGATGTTCTGATTGTTCTGAGAATAACTCCCTACTTCTTGTCACTGGCCACAGTTAGAGAAACCGTCCCCATGGTAACTGAATTTGTGTGACTGAGAGATTCAAACCTGTGGAAGAAGTGGCCTAATGGATTTCACTGTCAGCATATCAGCTTTCCTTTGTAGAGGTTTTGATCAGATGAGTGTAGTACATTTATTTTCTAAAGAACGTACATTACTCACTGTTCAGAAGTGGAACTTAACCAAAACAAATCTGTATGATTTTTATTATTAAAATTCATTGAGTTATTGGCCTGCAACCCAAGGCG
This sequence comes from Gasterosteus aculeatus, assembly GCF_964276395.1. Classification (NCBI taxonomy): domain Eukaryota; kingdom Metazoa; phylum Chordata; class Actinopteri; order Perciformes; family Gasterosteidae; genus Gasterosteus; species Gasterosteus aculeatus. Next base: position 11,156,868 of record NC_135699.1, on the reverse strand, counting down.
CCTGTATGTAAGTTCAGATGATACGCACGAGATACAACGAACAGAATCAAAGAAGTACAAATAACTAATTACGGCCAACGGTGAGAGGAACAATGATGGTGTATTTTCTAAAATGAGCTGTTTTTCTACTCCGTGCCACCCACCGTTAACTCATCTACACTTCAACAGGATTAGCCCACGTCTCCAACTACGATGCGAGGCATGAACTCTGACATTGACGCAGGGTTTTTTGCATTTGTTCCAACAAACTCTCGTCCTCTGTTTAATGTGAACGACCAGAAGCATCGTTGTCCAAGACGTCATCTTCAGCGTATTACTGACGGGGATTAAAATACACCTGGCTGTGCAGTCTGGGGGAGTTGGGTATCTCCTTTCTGTCTAAATAACGGAAAAGGGAGCATGAACAAGAACAGTAGGTGTATCTGTGTGTGCTTGTGTGTCTTTAGGTGTGTGTGTGTGTGTGTGTGTGTGTGTGTGTGTGTGTGTGTGTGCGCATGCTCGGCTGTTCTGATAGGAAGTTGCCATAGGGAGAAAAGTCATTTGGAAGTAGGACTCGGTAAGGTGTAAAGATGTGCACGACAAAAGTGCACGCACACAAACACTTCAGGATGTCGAGGCGGGAGAGAGAACAGCTTGTCCACAGTGTGTGTGTGTGTGTGTGTGTGTGTGTGAGCCTCTGTGTGATGTGTGTGTTAGCAAGCCAGATCTAGCCGTCCTTTCCTCCTAACCTTTTCCAATACAGGTTCTACTTTTAGTTCAGGCCGTGCTAAGTGCCTTGTATAATGTTCTGAACTTTTAATTATGCTTTGACTGAAGGCTTTGTGATACTGCCACTGAGCTTATGAGCGTCAACACTTTTCGCTTCCTTTCGTATCTTTCTGCACTGTATTTCGCCCTAATTTTCAGAGAACATAGTGTTACGGGACGGGTTGATTATTGTTTTCTTTTAATAGCTACCCATCGTATGTACGTAATGAAATCGTCACTCGTTGAGAATCATTAACACCCATAATACACCCATCAATCACTGCACGTGCTTGTCTGACAAGAAATACCAAAGAAAATGTAACGTTTGTGATTTGATTGACTTTTCATTTTATAGTTTATTAAAAATTAGCAGCAAATATTTTTGTTGCTACTGACTTTTTAACTCCCCAAAAGGATATTCATGACTGAGCTGGGCCGACGGGTGCAGATGTGTCTATATATATATATATTACCCCTCTGCTGACTATGTCTATGTCTATGTGTGCTTGTTTCTGCGTCCCCCTCACGACACACATTTACTCTTTATGTACTCTATTGGAGATTGTCTCCCTATAGGATACTTTTACCTAAAAAGCTGTGAGTTGCTCTATATTGCAGGTGGTAAAGTTTGTGTAGACAATGCACACAAGATTCACGCCTGAATAAAACTGTTGTTCTACTGTGAATCCAGCCAGCAATCAGCAGCTGAGGTAAACATTCTTCCGGCAGTCAAGCTTTTGTAACGGTGTCACAAGGCGCACATAACATCTCTGGCCGCAATTAAGGCCAAACAACTAGCACTAATCATTGTTCTGTGTTGTTATGGGTAACAGGGGTCCAAAAACAACAAGATAACAATGTAGGTGAAAATGAGGGCAGGCTCGTCCTTGTCCGTCTCCTGCTGTGCTGACGGAGCATTATAGCCTTTGATAACGTCCCTTCCCCCCACCAGCTGAGGCCGATGTTGTGGCTGAAGCAGATCAGGGCTGTCCGCTGCTTTTGTTCAAGTATCCGGCATACCAAAATGTCAAAAGCAAAGCTCAATTTCTTTTTGAAATTTTAACAGATCCAGGTGCAATATTATCCTTGATTTTATCCAATTTTATTTAAATGACGATTAACTAGCTTTAATGGTTGTTCTTATATGCCAATTAAATCCATAGAAATTAAACAGTAAAGAATAGCAATGTTAATCACATTTAAGAGACAGATCAAACTCCATTTCGCTGCATCTAATCATCAGCATCTAAACAAAACCGTTTTAGCAGCATTGCTAAGCAACACAAGCCAACTGTTGCCATAGCAATACTTAAAACTTAGTTCAGTTTGTGTCACCTCTTCTCCACCTCGATTACATATCGTTTGGAACATTATAAGTGGGCCGACAGATGTCACAAACCATTACATTCATTCACAGGGTCTATGTGACTGTGGCAGGCCACTTCGATACATTAAGGCTACTTTCCACTTGTGTTTAACATACTCATTGCTCTTAACCATAAAATCCGCCATATCACCACGCATGCATACTGCATGTGAACATGTCAGCAAGATGACCATGACTGAGATGACTACCTGCAGGGAGGGAACACAGAATTATTCAGAGTTCTCCATCTGTCTTACATCCCCTAGCTGCCTGTTGCTGTTTGTCCATTCTCGAGACAATATTTTTTATGCAGTAATGTTCCAATTTACAAGAAAGTGAAATGCGTAAAAATTAAGTTCATAAAGGTTCTTAAAACTGAAACTGAAAAGTAGATGGCTTTCTGCGGTTTTCTTGCTGCATTGAAAGCTGTATATTCCTGTCACTGCAATGCTCACAATTTGCTGGGGTCATGAGAGAAGCCAGGTTCCCTGAGGTCAGAGAGACATCGGGTGCACAGCGTTGTTCATCGGGGATGTTGATCTCTATCATGCTCCATAAACATGGTTGTCCAATTGACGATATGAGGGATGGTCTGAGCTCAAAAGCTGCCATGACGCAGAGAGAACTGAAATGGTTCATAGGTTCAGATGAGAACTCCAGTAAGGGAGTGCACCGAGGTTCAGTATTTGCATGTGTGCATGAGTTTGGTGCGTGTGTTGTGTACATCGGCCGGATATGTTTGCAACACCTGTTCACCTCTGCATCTATTCACACATTACAGAACTTCGGTCCCTCTGTAAGGTCCATCCCTGTGGTCAAATGTGGACTCGGAGCCACAAGCGCAAACAGAGCTGCTGGAACCAATTATGCACAATTAGTTTGGGGCGGTTGGTTGGGCTAACAGCGCAGCCAGTTCCGAGCCAGTCCGTGATTGATTCCGCTCTGTGTGGGTTATTAAGAGTTCCACTTAGATGGATCAACAGATCGGCCAAAGCCTTGTGTCCCCTCATCTTGTAACACAGTGTCTGAGAGACATTGCTTCCATATTTAGCAACAGGAACTTCCCTAAAAACGGCTTGATGTGACTTACGGGGTTTTGTGTTTTGTGTTTTAAGGACAACTTAAAACATGAACCAGTAACCTGAGTAAAGCAAGGGACGGTAGAAGGGCAGAGAGTCAGACGGACCTTGTTTTCTTATCACTTAGCTCAGAGAGAACAAGCAGCTTTTAAATGTACACATCAGCTATACAGAAGCTTGAACGTATGACACATAATTATTATTGATTATTGATATAATTAGTATTATACAGAAAGAACTAAATTACAGTCACTTATCTCACCAGTAAAGTGCACCTCTGTCTCTTGGAATAGTGGTTGAGGCATTGTCGTGTGTTCCCGTTCAATCACAACAATTACATGTTTTTACCTGGACTCACCTGGACAGACTGTTTCCTGGAAACAGTTGAGTATTTTATTTTCATTCTCAGAGCTGTTTTTTGCTCAGTCTGTTTAAAATGTACATTTACTCACAGATGTGATTTCTTTCACAGAAAACCTGCTCTCAAAGGCCACAAGTTCAACATGTGTGTCATCTTTTTTTTTATCAAACAATATCATACAGAGCTTTATTATTTTAGCTGAAACTGTTTGATGTTCAAAAACAAATGACCTTGTCACCAGTCCAGTGAAATCAAATACTTTCTTATTTTGATGACATTTCTGAACAACAACCAGCATCTAATTAGTTGGAATGCTTTAAGCATTCCAAGTATTGTTCTTCTAATCTTTATTTCAACTTATTCTTATTCTATTTCTTCCGTGCCACCTTTCAACTGCTTCCCATTTTCAGCTATTTAAACCGTTCAAATATTAAAATATTCAGCTCCTTTCTGGCTTGAGGGCTATGTATGTTCAGCTTTCTACCTCTTAAGCTTGAATTTATATAAATCAGTAATCATGAATATTTCGTCTAATGGTTTTCCTATGGAGATCGTGTTTAAATCCTCTTCAACTTCTTCAACTTTCAGATTTTTCAGCTTCGCAAATCTTTCAGCTACAGACACCATTTCAACTCTCAAATGTTCACACAAGTCTCAACTATTTTATGAAAAAAACTGCTTCTTCATATCTATTGTACTTTTTTTATAATCACTGATTATGTTTCACTAGTTCTTCGCTCCGTTTCTGACTTTTACATGAGTGTGTATTGCGTCTGCTAGAGGCGGGACCTCGCAGGCTAGAGTGTGGGGCATCGCAGGAATCTGGTTAAAAAAATATGGAACTTCTGTCCTTGCAGCCAAAGTATACACTCTAGAGGCTTCATTTCTTCAGATTAATGAGGGTATGGTTGTGCTGATTGGATTAATGTGTTCATGGAATCCCAGAGTTTTTTAGTTTTGGCGCAAGGAGTGTTTGAGTGACACAACCTCTGCCAAAAGCCCCATAGGCTCCAATACAAATCTGCCGACATATTTCTCACAAAAATCCACAAGGTACACGTTTTGTAAACGGCCATAGGAGCCGTATTTATTACCGGACAGACATAAAAACACATCCACGCGTTCGGTAGAGTCTTGGGTCTCATACAAACGCCGTATTTTTTAGATAGCTGTTATAGTTTTTCGCTGGTTCCCATTTGTCTGAGGTGTGGATTCTGTGTAACTTGCTGCCATGTCTCCCCTTTTGCAGCCGCACAGGTGCGGCGTTGTCGTGGTTACGAGCACTCACACGCCGCAGGATCTGTCTGTGGCTCACAGCTGCTCCTTGTGACCTGATTAGTGGAGTCACATGACGCAGCTATGCTTTCTGTCAACAGACCAATATGATAAAGACACTCGCCCCCCCTCCCCCCTCCACCCTGACCTCTACTTACTGTTAATCACTCTCAGTCAGTCAGTCAGTCTAATTCTCCTCCCCTCTCCCTCTCTTCCTCACCACCATTCCCTTCCTCACCCTCTCACCCTCCCTCCCTCTATCTACACCCCCCCACCCCACCCAATCCAATAGGTGCGCCGTTGCCGTGGTTACTCGTAAACACGCTGCAGTATCTCTGTGTGTGACTCACAGCTGCTCCAATGACGTGATTAGTGGAGTCACATGACGCAGCTATGCTTTCTGTCAACAGACCAATATGATAAAGACACTCGCCCCCCCTCCCCCCTCCACCCTGACCTCTACTCACTGTTAATCACTCAGTCAGTCAGTATGTCTGTCTATTTCTCCTTTCTCTCTCCCTCTATCTCTTCCTCACCACCCCTCCCTTCCTCACCCTCTCACCCTCCCTCCCTCTATCTACACCCCCCCACCCCACCCAATCCAATAATTTCAAAATAAAAGCCCTATGGAGGGAATTTTTACTGTAATGTTAGTGATGAGGCCTATTAATTAAAAACTTCTTAGTTTGAATAACAAACATTCTGTCTCCCAACCCCCCCTCACCCAATTCCATCATTACAAACTAAAAGCCTGAATGATTATCTGTACCTTAACCATGAAGCGGTTTCGTTGAAATACGCATTGCTCTTTCAAATACTACTATAACCACTACGAATATTACTAGTACCTCAGTAGAACTACAACTGATACTTCTACTACCATACTACTAGTATTTCTACTGCTATTAATACAACTACTACTAATGTTATTAAAAATACTACTATGGCTAATAGTATCAGTATTCCAGCTGTTTCTACTGCTATTGATACTAAACCGACTTCTACTGCTAGTACTAATACCCAAATTACAACTAACATTACTACAAACAATTTTAAACCTCTTTTTATTCATCTCAGCTTTTGTTATTTCTGTACTTTTTAAAATTCATTTAAGCTCCTGCAACTTCTGTTTTGCAATATTTCACATTTATTTCAGCTGTTTTCATTTCTGCTTTTTCAGCAAATCTATTGAAATTCCTTTCAGCTTCTCCCATTTCTGTATTTTCAACTATTTCAAATTAATTTCAGCTTTTCTAATATCTTTTATTTCAGCAAATGTATTCAAATTCCCTTCAACTTTCTGTATTTTCAGCTATTTTTAAATATTCAGCAAATGTATTCAAATTCCCTTCAACTTTCTGTATTTTCAGCTATTTTTAAATATTCAGCAAATGTATTCAAATTCCCTTCAACTTTCTGTATTTTCAGCTATTTTTAAATATTCAGTGCAGCTTTCAGCTTTTTGCATTCCAACGCATTTTCAGCAGGAAATGCTTTTTCTAGTTCTTAGGATGATTTTCCTGACTGCAGCTCAGCAATTTCTGTCCTGGCAATGATTTAATCTGGTTACAACTTTGGGTAACTTTGGTACTCTTCTGAAATAATAGGAAATATGAGATTTCATAAACAGCATTTAACATTGTTAACACAGAGCATCATAACCAGAAGAAATAAGTCAAATCTAGATTTGTTTTTTTTTAAAGTAAAGCCATCAGGTCACGTTGTCGTTTTTATTGCAACTTTCTACACTGTAGATAGAACCCGGCTCTCTGCATAATTCTTTTAGACCTTTTGAACCTCCTGAAGGTTGCTACATGAGTCAATGTAATGTCTCCAATAGTCTGTTTGTATGTGCATAGGTGTGTTTCTTGTTTCCGAGCCATGTGATATCTTGTTTGCACATCTTTACAAATCGAAAGGAGGACAAACATAACAAAGTAGATCAGCACAAACTCACACCGACACACCGACAAACACACACACACACACACACACACTCATCAGACTTCATTACGAAGGCTATCTTGTGTCCAACTTAACGCCATGTAAGCATGTCTGTGCATGCTGCCTGTTTAATTATTTGAAAAGAACATGCATAAATGACTTATTAGTTAAACATCAATGTTCTTCTTGGCCATCGAGCAGTAACTCTGCCAGCTGTTGGTGGGATTGGCGTCCCACTGAGTCAGAGCGGCGGGCGGGTTACACAGTGTGGATGTAAACAAAAACAGAGGAAATGGGGAATACAGGCCACATGTCTGTCTGTGCAGTAGATTCTCATTGTGTGTTATGTTATCCTGTTTTGCTGATTTGCGTGGCACATTCTCTCCTACATAGACTGAATGCAAAACTGAAAAAACTTGTGTCCATGTCACTGAATAATAAATCTCATGTTGCACCTGCAGCATAGTTTCCATAGGGTTTGCTGACTCAAAAGGAAACAAATTTCCACTTTTGGTGGAAGAGGGTTCTCCAACATCACTTTTTCAACCAAATGGTTGTGCTACGTGCGTAATAATCAAACACCACAAACCTGATTTGGGGATTTTTTTCTGTAATCATTTCGTAGACAAGTTAGAAGTCATTTTCCTTTTTTAAAGGAATGTTATTTACATGTGGATGAAAACAAAAAAAAAAATATTTATTGAGGATATCACGGTTTGATGATTATTTTCTTGATTGTCTTTACAAAATAGTTAAATACAGGTTAAAAGAATTAGTTTTTTTGAAAATCAATTGCAAGTAACTTATGCATGCGTCATTAGACCTGCATTAACAGAATTTTGGCCACTTAGAGAGAACCAGGTTGTTACACGGACACACTGTATGCCCTTATTAAGTCTTATTAGGGGCCTAAGCTTACTAGACCCCCAAAAAAGATAAATGTGAAAACCCCCTGTAAATGTGCCAGTGTCTGTTTGTGCAGACCCCCAAAGGATTCTCCAAACTCGGGTTAAAATTAAGCACTTTCATGGGGTCTGCAGACACTGGTCTGATTTACTTTACATTTACTGGGGTTTTCACATAATTTCAACCCAGGTTTAGAGCACTTTCTTGGGGTCTGCACACGCAGACACTTGCCTGATTTACAGGGGTTTTCACATAATTTCAACCCAAATACCGGGAGAAAAGGAAAAAGGAAAGAGAGGTGTATAACATTGTATGACATTACATCCAAGATGGCGGCGACGATGGCTTCCACGGTGCTTCGGTGCGCTTAGTTTTTTGTAGTTTTTGTTGTTAATTATGTTTCCTGTTGCTATTCCCGGAGCTCTTTCACCAGAGATGAGCTCTTGAACATCAGAGGAACAACTCCAGCGGAGTTACTTACCCACTTTTCTTCTTTCTTCTGTGGAATTACTGGACATTATAGTCAAAGGTGTGCTCACCTTTTATCACGCGAACTTCAGCTGCTGGTGAGGAGACACCGAGACTTTTCTACATCCTCTGTTTTGTGCTTCACAGAGACGTTGTCACAGTGTGGTTTTATTTCCTGTCTTGTTTTGTAGTTTTCTGCTTCTTGTCTCCCTGGGTAACTTCACTTCCTGCCTTGTCCTGTCATCCCCTGTGATTGTCTGATTGTTTCCACCTGTGTCCAATCACCCTCCATAGTGTATTTAAGCAGTGTGTGTCTCTCGTCACTTGTCGCGTCATTGTCGAATGTCCTGGATGTCTCTAGTTCCTGCCTGCCTTCTTTCCCCTTGGTACCTGTATGTGTTTTTGCCCCATGGCCATTTTGTGTTGGAGTTTTTGACTATTAAAGTTTTCTTTTGTTACTCGACGTCTGCGTTTGAGTCCTGCCTTCCCCGCATCCCTGACAGACGTGGCTTTGAGTCCGCCTACAGGTGGGAGTCTGACCTTCTGGTGACGTGGTGCAGCCAGAACAACCTGGAGCTCAAAAGACTGGACTTCAGGAAGAGTCCCACCTTCCCCCATCACCCTGTGTGTCTCCCCCGTCACTATTGTGGATTCCTTTCGTTTCCTGGGCTCCATCATCACCCAGGACCTCAAGTAGGAGCTGAACATCAGTTTGTGATTCCTGATTCCTGATGGGCGAAAGGGGAAGGGAGGGAATGGGTGTGTTAGGCTGCAGTTTTCAATCACTGAGTCGCTCTAACTAAATGAGGGGAGAAGAGGGAGGATGGAGGTGTCTGTCTTTCCAATAGGCCTAAAAGGAATAGTTTTTTTGTTCAACTATTCGGAGTACCGGCAGAAAAAACACATTTCCAATAACTCTAAAGAGAATAGTTTTTTATAACCCGAGCATCGGCAGAAAAGGAAAAAGGAAAGAGAGGTTATGAGAGGGTATGGGGGAAGGGAGTGTAGGGATGGGTTAGACTTCAGTGTCAATCACCGAGTCGCTGTAACTTAATGAGAGGAGAGGGTGGTTGGTGGGATGACAGGATGGTGGATAAAAAGAATGAAAGAAATCTTTCACTGCAGTATGTTGCCGCAAAGGCGCAAGGGGAGCAGTTAGAGGGTTGGGTGTCTTGCTCGGGGACACACTTCAACACGGGACAGATGGCAGTCTGGGTTCGAAGCGCCAACCCTGCAGTTACCGCTGTAGTCCGTACATGGCTGGCGTTAAGGGTTAACGGGACGGAGGAGGAGTTGTGGCATTGTGGCGCATCATGGTACGGATGACCCGGCGGAAAAATTTGTTACCAGGCTCCTTGTCCACCATTTTCCTTCTCATCTTTGCTATCTCAGTGGCTCTGTCTTCCATCCTCCTTCCAAACATTCCGAGAATCCTTTTCTTCATCTGCAGGCAGATGTCCTCCAGGAGTTGCTGATCCTCCTCCAGCCCCAGGATCTTGGCCTGCTCTTCCAGAAGGCTTATCCTGTAATACTCTTTTTCTCACCTCCGAAACGCCAACTCTCGATTCTGAATATAAGACTCTTGCTTCCAGTTTACCTGGACCTGGAGAAGTTCGGTTGCCTTGTTAGTAAGCAGACTTCTGCTCTCTGAGAGTTCTACCTCAAGGCAGAGGTTGGTGGACCTGCCTTCTTACCAGAATAATTTCCTCCTTCTGAATTTCTCTCTCATGATCTTTCGTCTGGAGATCTAGGAGACTCTCCTTCAGACTTGAGATGTCGAGCTCTTGTTTCTCAATGGTCTGCTGAGCCCTGTTCATTTTTGGCTTCATACCTTTGATACCTTTTGGAGATCTCTGAGTTTCTCTTGCAGGCTGAAAATTGTTAGCTCTAGCCTCTTGATGGTCCGCTGAGCCTCAGTCATGTTCTTCTTGTGCAGGTTCTCCAGATAACCTGGTGGGTTGTCCGGTGGTGGAGGTGGGAGGGAGGACTTAGAGGAGGCGGACAATTTAGACTCTCAATCCAGCTTTTGCTCTTTCGCCTTTTTGATCATTTTGCCCAGCTCAAACTTGCGACCCTCCATCTTCCCTAAGATACCCAGAGTCTTTCTCTTTAATTCAAGGAAGATGTTCTCAAGGAGTTTCCTTTCTTCTTGCCATGTGTCCTTCTCCTTGCAGAGCTCGATGATCTGTTGTTTTTGGTTTTCTTTAACTTCCTCCAAATCATTGATTCTCCCCTGACTCATCTGTAGGAAGTGGGCCAGATCCATTGAATCTCCGGGAGACAATTCAGGGTCTCCTGGGAACCGATTGTGTGGTAGATACTCTCAGTCATGACTGTGTTGTGTGGTCTCTGTGTTGAACTGATCAAGACTTCGGGGTCGTTGTGGCGCAGGGGGTAGAGCGGGTTCCATTCATGATGTCACAGCATTAAAGAACTTTTTTTTCTATTATAGTTTTTAGATTTTAGTGTTGTATTATAGATTTTAGTTTTTTTTCTAAATTTAACTTTTTTAGATTTTATTTATTTAGACCGGCAGCTTATTGGCCAACAAAACCTTTCAGTTCAATGAAATCCCTCCTAGTGGAATTAACTATTTCTGGTTGAAAACTACAACTCTGGGTCCACATAATTGATTTTAATTATAATGTGTTTGTCTGTGTGTTCACCTTTCTTCAGTGCATTAGCGAAATAACCACGTATTCAGAGGAAATTGTAGGTGAGAGAGTTCAGATAAAAACGGCCCTCTGAACTTCTGTCTGTTTGGTGCATGTGATGTTTGAACAGAGAGTGCTTATAGTTCAAACAACCTGTTAAGTCTTCATAAGAGTTCCACTGACATCACCTCTCAAAAGGTTAAAGTCACACTGATGGTTTAAACATGATCATTTTCTTGATTTGTTGCTGTAAAAGGGAGAGGATGTTGGTTCACAGAACATTTTCTTAAACAAGTTAGGTACATTAAAATTTAATAGCAAAAAAGTGTAAACCTGATTTTGCACGGAGGTCTTAAAATCACACAGATTTACTTTTTTTTTTATTTTGCGTCACATTATGTACGTCATGCTGGGAGTCTGACATGAGGTTGTATGTGAAGGATAATAACACAGTTAACAGATTGTAGGTTTATCAAAACATACAGGTGGTCGGCAAAGCCCTCATTGTCTGTGAAGCCGAAAGCCTTTGTGTTGGAAACCGTGTGTTCATGCTTCATTCAACAGTTTGAACAGTCATGGCCCGGCTTGACACGCAACGGACTCAAGTCTCACGGCATGAAAACACAGAATGACCCCTCCTCCCCCCAGCACACAAGATCAGATAGCCTCTCCAGCACCAAGAGGACGGTATTAATCAAGTATCATCTCCCCACATGGTCAGATTCAATCTTGTTGAGACAAACACTTAAGTGGTAATTATACAGAGAGAGGGATGATAGTTTAACCTTTAATTTAGTGGACCATACAATAATATTTATTTAGGTTTTCTTGCTCTTTCGGTATAACACAGCACGTGCAAGCGTCATTGAAAAATCAATAGTCAATAGAGGACTTCATTGCATTTTTGCACAGCTCAAATATCATTTTTTTGAGTCGAAGAAGGCGAACAAAGCAAATCCATACTCACCCTTTAAAAATGGTACCAAGAAAAAACGAATCATCTGTTAGCTTTACTATCAGTTATGTTAGCATGGATACATCTACACATCGTGGATTGACATGACATCTCCACCAGCACACTTACTGTTCCACAGACAGTCTGATGTACACACGCCAACACATATGTGTCTATGGTCTTGTAAATTAGACTCCTCACTGAGAGTGTCATGCATGTTACAAACGCCAACACAAAGAACGGGGGTGAAGACACAATACCAGAATTTTGAAGGATTTGCTTTTGTCTCGTAGTGTTTTCCTTAGGCTGATTTTGTGCTCATGTCATTTGTAAAACACAAAACATAAACGCTCCAAGCAGCAAAAGGACTCTCAGACTTGCCGCAGCAGTCTTTGGCCTTTGTCGTGTTTTAACTGGCTAAATATAAGGAGCGCATAATCATTTTTTTACAAGATTCGATCCGTCACAATAAAAGATGTGTGTGTTCAGCTGAGAAGAGGTTCAATCCTACACAAAAACATTAGCTGTGAAGCACTGTGTCACTCATGTTTTTTTATCTGTCCTCTGCCCTAATAGATGATGCCAAACATGGCTGAAAAGGAAATTAGTCTAATGGGTCTCATTGGCCGTGGCGTGAGTGGGCTGCAGCTGGTTTGCTTACTCTGCTTGAGGGCCACGTTGCGAGGACAGTGCATGTGTCGAGGTCCTGCTAACAGAACAATCTGCAAACAGGCTGGAACACAAACACAGATCAACACTAAAGAGCCGAGTAAAGAGGCAGACTGAGAAAGAGGCTGGGCCTTAAAGACACATTATGCCGCATAACTGGTCTGAACCTGAGCTGCTTTTCAGGTACAACCAGGTATCAATGAACTTGTCTTTTAGGTTATAGAAAAGTAATGTTGAAAGTTGGATGTTTATCTTTCTCTGCTAAAACAAATTCTGTCTTTCAAATAATTGCAATGAGAAAAATAAACCTTTTCTTCCTTTTTTAGCACTAGTACCAACTGAAGTAAAAAAAAATGTCAGGGGTGAGAACATGATATTCCCTCCATGTTGTTTTTGTGCAGTCAGCATTATTTGGCGGTGCCTTGTTCAATAAGCTTGCATGCATGTGTGCTGTCATACACATCGCACGGGAACACACTGGCTTAATTACTGACCAACAATGAAGGGGGGTCCGCCTGGTTACACAAACCCGTTGATCAAGCACAGAACAACCAGGCTTAAGTACTCCTATCTGATTTCATCCCCAATGCCCTATACAGAGCGTTAAAAAAAAGGTAATCAGTAGAGGTAGGTTTTAGGTTTCACATGAAACCATTGCAAACATTCCGACCTAGAAGTATATGTCTATATGTTCAACCTGTTCGGACATTGTGTAAAATGTGTATTCTTTACTTTTTTCATTTCAGGTATTAGAGAGAAGGAAAAAGAGGGAGAAATAAATGTTTTCAATGGCAAACGTCTGTATCGTTGTTTTAATGTTTTAACTATAATTTAAAATGTTACAAAGTAAAGTGATGGCTCATGAAGCTGCATGCAGTGTCAAAAAGTTAAAGAAATAATTAATTCAATAGATGGTTTACTCAGTTAATAATATATTATATGCTGGCACTGTCTTGTGAGCATGAATCGAAAAAGTAATTTTCTCCCTCCACACAGATTGAGAAGAGAAGGTAAAGGTGATACGTGATACGTGATTCAGGTGTGACAGTGGTTGAGTCACAGACGAAGGCATCTATCTTTAGACTACCTGGGGGGTACTTTAATTAACACAGAGACAAAGTTTCACTGGATGGCTCCAGACACGAGTAACACCGAGCTTTTCTTCAGTTGTAGTTTTTTTTCTTCTCTCATTGTTATTTTTGTACATTGTTGCCTGCGATGTCTCACCCAGGAGATGTGTTTACAAGGAGGAAAATAATCCAATACCATCCTGTTGGAATCTAATTTTAACAATAGCACTGCTTCTAAATGTGTTGTATATTTAGCATCTCTGGCTTGTTTAGTCTCTTTAACTGGACGCAGTCTTTCAATCTGTTCGCATATGATAGTTGGCACAGCCAAATGTTATAACATTGTTCTTGCTGCCTTTTTAGCAATAACTCTCCAAATCAAGCTTGTATCTTAAATACAGCCAAATGTACTTTGTATGCGTGTTGCTTTTTTGTGACTTTTAGCTCCCCACGGATGACTGTGACATAAGGATGACCTTATAATTTTGGAAAAATACTTAATAACATGATTACAATATTTAAACTCTGCTGTACAGTTGAAAAACAACCTTTAGTTAATTAGGTATGCGCATTATGAGAGCAAAAACTGCACCATTCCAGCATTGTGTGCGTTCTCCTCTCCCGAGGGAGAGTAGGTAAACAAGCTATCTTCCTTACTTTCGTTTGATGAAACCTAGACAAGTCTGACGTACACACACAAAAAACACATTAACATTATAATATCGAGTCTCGCACCAGATCTCCAAACCGGCGCGTGTCGCATGACGCATTCGGGCGACGCGCGGCACACTTCCCCTATAAATCCCCAGCCTGCTCCACTCTGGCTTCAGAAAGACAGCGAGGTCAGAACGCGCACATCACAGGGAGGACTTGAAACCATCTCCTGCCACCGCAGCACAAACCTCCGGGTGCGACCTGCTGCGAGAATGATTAAGAAAATGTCCCAATGCGAGAATGAGTTCAACATACCGGCCAAGAATTGCCACAGGTTGGTGATCATGGGCTCCACTAAAGTCGGCAAGACAGCCATCGTCTCTCGCTTTCTCAACGACCGAGTTGAGGACCAGTACACACCCACCATTGAGGACTTTCACAGGAAACTCTACGGCATCAGGGGAGAAGTTTACCAACTGGACATTTTGGACACGTCCGGGAACCATCCGTTCCCTGCAATGAGGAGGCTTTCGATTCTTACTGGTGAGTGGAGCTTTTAAAACGTCACACCGATGGCACAATGCGCAGTGGATGTGCTGCTTTTAAACTGTTATTATTGCTCGTCATTGAACGCGCCTTCCGTCTTTGTTCCTCCAGGTGATGTGTTCATCTTGGTGTTCAGCCTGGACAGCAGAGACTCCTTCCAGGAGGTCCAGCGACTGAAGCGCCAGATCCACGAGTCCAAGTCGTGCCTGCGAAACAAAACCAAGGAGAACGTGGACGTCCCGCTGGTGATCTGCGGCAACAAGTGTGACAGAGACTTCTACCGGGAGGTGCAGGAGGACGAGATCGAGCAGCTGGTCGGTGGAGAAGAGCACTGCGCTTACTTCGAAGTATCGGCCAAGAAGAACACCAACGTGGACCAAATGTTTCAGACTCTCTTTACCATGGCCAAGCTGCCGAACGAAATGGGCCCCGGTCGCCACTGCAAGGTCTCCCTGCAGTACTGCGAAGTACTTCGGCGAAAGTCCCTCAAAAGCAAGAAGTGCAAAGACGGGAACGCGTACGGCGTTGTGGCGCCGTTTGCGCAGAGGCCCAGCGTGCACAGTGACTTGATGTACATAAAGGAGAAAGCTGTAGGAGGCAGCCGGGCTAAAGACAAGGGCTGCACCATATGCTGATACATTTTCTTGGGCCTTTTTCGGCAAATGACTTGGTGAGACGTCCCAGAGCTGAAGCGTCGCTCATGAGCGTTCAGGGCGCATGAGTCCAAATACTGTAGAGACTGCAACGCCTCAAGAGACGCACTGGGATCCAAACTGTGATGAGACACCTACATGGGGGGAGGAAAGGGGCTAAGCTCATAGGCCCGTTCCCGCAGTAGATGCTGAGAAAATCCTGTAAAATCTGCCTCTGTATTCGATTGCCGAGATGGACACATGCAGGGGGAAAAAAAGATTACAACCCCCAACACACACACTGTTGGACTGTGAATGTTTTTGGCATTACGAACAAATTAGAATCAGATTGTGTATTTATTATGTCCATATCAGTATTTGGATGAGAGAGAGAATAAAGCTTGTTACTTTCCTAGTCCATATTCCTCGTGTCTTTTCCTTCAAGTGAAGTTACACCAAACATATGTGCGATATGCAGCATGACCCCTGGGATGTTAATTCACCGATAAATAGTCTTGACGCTGTTTCAAGGCCCCCTCACTCAAAGTGCAATGCATCTGCCACTAATACATCTGTACATACATATGTGATATTCCACTATTGACTAAATGGTTGACTGGTCACTTTGTTTACATTTTATGTCAAAAAGATGCTGGGACTAACTAACGATGAAGCAGGCTGAAAATACTGTAGAAATCAAAGAGGCTTTAAAGACACTAGTTGATGATCAATGGTTTTATTACAAAACATTGCAGTAAATAATTTACTGAAAACGACATTAAATACAAATACTATAAACTAAGTTTGCATTCTCGTAAGGCAAAAGGGGAAAGTGCGACCAGACGACAGATGCACTTTAGGGAAAATAAGTCCTTGTTCATTCAAATGTCCTCCCGGTGTTCTTGAATGCCACATCTGCTGAAACCGAACCCGTCTTTTCTTTCTTGTAGCAATCAGGTCCCCCGCTTTCACGATGCTTTCGGCACGTCGAACATGCAAAGGCTCTTGTATTTCTGCAGGAGCTGGTTCTTGGTTTGGACCTGTTCCCGCAGCGTGGCGAGCTGCTGCTGCTGCTCCGGCGGACTGCTGTCCACGCCGGGCATGTTGGATATGAGCTCCCGAGCCTCCTGGATCTTTGCCTTCAGCTTGGCCAGTTCTTGGTGGACGTCCTGGCTGTCCTTGTCCATGCTTAAAAACACAGCGGTAGGGAATTCGTGAACAATGTTTATGGAAATGTTGACCTAACGCGATCTTTTCTAGTCACCCCGCGGGAACGAGCTAACGCTAGGTTGCGCTAGCAGCTCAATCAAACTTGCTAACGCTAGCTCCCCAAATTGTTTACGAAAAAAAAGAAGTAGTTCTTCACAGAGCAAACACGCGAATCGGGCGGTGAACTTACCATTTGATAATATCGTGAACTAAAGGCAGCAGAGAGCAATCCTCGCTCTCTTTCTCTTCTCTTGGTTGGGACGCCGCCATCGCCATCTCTGCTTCGCGGCGCGGACAGTTTACGTCACGCGTCACCTTGTGACGTCGGTGAATTAAAAAGCAACACTGCCTTGTTAAGACGTGACCCCTTTAGTTTAATTAGGTTTGCGTATGTGTAACACTTGAGGAATTACATTCTGACGCCTACAATAGCCTTCAACTTTAAATAATGACAAAAGAAAATACCTGTGATTTTCACTCGTTACTTTTGTCACTTCCTGTTCGCTAGTGCACTTTATATTTACATTTTTTTTATATTTTTAACTTTAACTTTATCATTTTATTTTAAACTAACCCATAGCCTTATTCTACTAACCTATAGCATCATCTGTTTATTTAGTTTTATTACTCGTGCACTGCTGTCTTGTCGTCTATTGTCATACTGTCTACTGTCATACTGCCGACTGTCACGCACCAACCGTCAAGTCAAATTCCTTGTATGTATGACATATTTTGGCAATAAATGGTGCTGGGTCATCACAAATTTCAGGAAACAGACGTAGCGGGTTCTTTATATTGATATATCTTATTGCTAAGCTGTGCTTAAATATCTTGATTACAGGACTTTTCTCATCTAAACATTTTTCTCATACTTTATAACAAATACAAATAATCATAGATGTCATAAAACTATACTTTGGAGAGGCTTAAGCCTCACATATACATATCCAATATACATGACATTGCTCTATATGTGAGACCCTCCCACAAATGGATCCTCTTTTGAATAAAACCCCTTCACTTTCCCTGATACAGGCCACACAGTCTCTCTCACTGGAGAAAGAAACCTGAACTTTAGATAACTGAGAATAATGCTACATGTCACTACTTAGCAACCTTAAGCATCTATACATATAAACAAACCTCCTTTGCCTACAAGTGTGTCCCAACTGGCAGCGTGTATGTAAATATGCAACAGTGCCTAGTCTTAACGGATTCCAATGTCTGCCCTATTGATCGGTGTAGAGTTTTATTGAGGTGAATTGTTTCCATTTGGTTACCCATCAACTTTGTTTACAGACATAACTTAGATTAGATTAGATTAACTTTATTGTCATTGCACAGAGTACAAGTACTGAGGCAACGAAATGCAGTTTAGCATCCAACCCGAAGTGCAAAAAACTTCTTCACGACAGGAAAGCATCAGCCATACTTCCTCTCAAATGTAGCTGGAAACGTGCAGATATATTCTCTCTTTGCAGTGCAGTGGACCATCATTTCCTCAACCTTTGACTGACCCGTATGTCTGTCGTCCCAGGCCTCCATCCATGAAAAGCAGAGGCTGCCGCAGGCCACCATTGGCATGCAGCCGCTTTGCAAATGAGTAAACAAACTAGTTTTTTGGAAATGTTGAAGATGAATAGCAGATAGCCTCTTTCACAGCCATTGGCAGTTGTGTGGCTTGTTGCGTATGAGATAGTTCCACTTAGTGTTTCCCTTTACCCCTGTTGCACAAAGACATGCTCTACTCTGCCCTTGATGGATGACGCACTCGCTGCCTTGTGGTGGGAGGTTGTGATGTGTGACTTCATCTTGGATGTGGATGTTTCGATAACGAAAGCTGTCTCATATGTTGCTCTCATATATCAATGCATTGTGCGCATTATGGGGGTTTCGTTTTTAGTTTCAATTTTTCTATGAGGCCGTAATTTTCCTTCATGTTAAACCAACGTCTATACGGCACATTGATCAATAATATGAAAATGATTTCCAAAACACTGCTTTAAAAGTTTCTCGCCACTAATAATTTGGACATATTTTCTTTTAAGAGATTGGATTTGGTCTCCTAAACGTCACTGACCAATATCCATTTCCACAGCTATATGATTTAATTAAAGAACAGAGCCAGCTGTTAATCCCATTTGTCCCCCTCACACACACACACATTATTCACACCATGGGAAAAAAATCTCATTAACCACCACAGCAGAGCGACACAGCTGGAGAGGAACTTCTGGCTGTTAGAGACCTACCTTATTAAACTTTTTTGGTCACAACTCTGACTGAGTGGTAGCTGTGAGTTTACCACACAGCTAAACAATCATTCCATGCTCGTGCTGATTAACCCTCATATAAGGAATTTCCAGAGATGGAGATCTCAGTCTCCAGGGTATTATGTGTATGTGTTTTACCTTTTCGGTCATTGGGACAGCTCTGACGGAAAAAATAGGTAATTTTCTGAGCTGGGAAATTTATGGAAATGTGTGTGTGTGTGGGTGGTTAGTCCGGTTCGTACAATTTCCTGTCACGGAAATATTAACTTTGACCTTTTTGCGTTCTACAACAAGATAAAATAAGTTTTTGTATCCCCGTTGGTTTGAATCACTGATATCTTTCAGGAACATGAGTAATCGTTTGGAAAAATAATTTGCTTGTCAAGCTATGTAGATTCTTATTTAATTTAAAGCATAAATGAAGTTATTCATTAATTCTAATCTTTTCTTGTTCATGTGTGAATTTGCCATTAAAATAAAAACTTTAAAAATAATTCTTTCTGTAGATTATTTTAACTGTTAAATAAGCAATGCTTTTGCTTTTGTTAATGCAATTACATTTTTATTTGTATATCTGTTAATATACACCCTTTATTCACACTTTCTGGGTTCTCCTGCAGTTTATCCTTCGCTCATCTTAGCAACGACGTAGATGGTGGAAGGCAGAAATTACGTTTCCTTGTTTATGGTTGACTGAAATATAATGTTCTAATGTTCAGTTTAAAAGCCCAATGAACTACCATTTAATGAATTAGGAATTAGGAATGAAAATGCATTTGTCTCTTTCCCTCTACTCAGTATAACAGTCGTTCTTAAACATGTACAAGTAGGATACAGTATCCTTTATCTTCAGTCAGTATCTGAATTGGTATTCCTCCGTGAGAACATGTGTCGTTTCTCCCATTGAGTCCATAATAAACATCATCATCTAGTTGTTCTGTTAAAACAGTAGGTGACTGAAGCTTAAAACTTGGACTAATAGGCCTCTTGAACCAGTCTTTCCTTTGTCTCTTGACTTTTTTATTCTAAATCAAATCGAATCAAACTCTTCAATAACATATCATGTTTCCTCATACTCACAGTTCTCATCTGGATTTGTTTTTGTTCTTGACAATGACAACAAATGAAAAAGATAACCTAACTAACACACTGGAAGCACAATACAGTTCATTATTTACTTTAATTTATATTCCTTATTACACTAACAATAACACATTTTCTCTCTTGAATCAAGTTAGGCTTGCACTGCCCCCAGGTGGAGGTCGAGGGTATTACAACTCCACAAAGAAGAACCCCCCCCATTCAAAATAGGACTATAAATCATTATAGAGACAGATCCCTACTACTCAGCGAGTAGTTCAGAACATGTGATGGGGTAGTTTGTATGATTTTTTAATGGGGTAGTAGTGTGATGATGGATGTGAAGGGTAAACAGGTCGTCTGCTTCCCCTGGGACATCTCGCCTTCTAAGAAATCTACTTTGGAAGAAAAAAGAACATGATATACATGAGTTGTCCATTATATTTGTTTCTTTTGTGTTAACAAAAGTAAATTTGCACTCGTCGGGGAAGCCTTTCTTGTTGATCGGAGGTTTGTGATTGTATCTAATTTGAATTTCTGATAATCCCTGATTTCATCTGAGCATCTGCCTTGCAAAGGTTTGGTCTCCTTGTCGATCCAAGCAGACGTCCTATTCGAGACATGTCCGTCCCTGGTGAGAGAAGTCTGCGCTCCGGTCCAGTTAGCACATCACAACATCTGTATTCATGAAACAATGTCTAATTGAGTCACGTATGCTCAGTGACTAACACGCATTCAACACACTACCACTAGGTGGTAGGCTTCAATGATGGTATTTGTGGATGGGATGTTTACTATTATAAATAAGGGACGATCGCTTGATGATGTTCTAATTAAACACGCAGGCCCCGTTTAAACTCTTTAAACGGCTCAGAGTCAAATAAATTGCAATCCTGAACTGACGCTTATGCGCACGTGGCGGACATATACGCTCACATGAGCCATAAGACGGTGAAAGCATCAACCATATCAATCAAATATGGTTGATATAAAGGTAACAGCAATAACAACTGAGTTTCGGAAAAAGCGACAGCATTTAGAACAATGTTATGAAATGCATCCTCGGCTTTACATTCCACTTTACACGGAGAAGTAGGTATTTGTTGTCGAGGTGACCTCATCTACGATTAAAAATCCAACAATCACCCCCACACGGAACACGTTGGAGTGAAAAACAAGCACACCCAACGTGCCCCGAAAGCGACGTGATGACGCAACGTCTTTGTGTACGCTAATCACGGTGTACGCTGGGCGGGCATTGTGAAGCTGTAGTTGAGTGTTAGCAGGCTAACTGGAGAAAGAAAGCTAACTAATCGTGAGAGTGGAAGTGGAGCTAACGTTTAACAAAAAGGCAACTGTCAAAACAGCAAGGGGAGCAGGATTTTTTTTTTGTCAAGTGATAATTCTGCTAGATGACTACATGAGCTGAGACGTGTTGCTAGCTGATCTTAGACCGTTGTTTGTCTTGATGCCCGAGGAGCATTTTTGGATACTACATCGATTGTCCCATTTCCAAACGGAAACCATTTCTGGACAGACAGTTCGTGCTAGCTATCTCGCTAGCTAAGTGAATCATCCAGGAGACTTTCCATTGTCACCTAAAAAAAAAAAAACTCAAACCGAATGTTTTGTCTGTCATGAGTCCGGCCGGGTGCTCCCATGTGAACGGTTATAAGGTGGACAATTGGAAACAAAATCTTCGAGTCATATACCAATGCTTTGTTTGGAGTGGTACTGCTGAGACCAGGAGACGCAAGGTAAAAAAACCAAACGGGAAACTGCAACGATACCTAATCAGGAAAACAAAAAAAAGTGAAATGTTTTTGAATATGGCACAGGCAGACACACGCGGAACTGGAGTGCGAACGGTGCCCCCCCTCCCACGTGAAGTACGTGGTACCACTGAACGAATTGCGGTGTCGGTGAAACTCTACCCGTGCAGCAGTAATGCCGCTAGTGCAAAGGGGCTAACCGGCTAACGTTCGGTTATCACCGGCAAGTTAGCTAGCGCGACTCGACACGACGAGCCGCGGCATCCGGTGGCTTCTTCGCTTTAAACGGAGTCCCGACGTTTTTAATTTTGCTCTTGTACTATTCCGAGGAATTGTTTTTTTTTAATTTAAAGTCGTTTTTCGTTTGGCCCGGTTTTCTTAGCCCAGCGGTTCCGTGTGGCGGATGCTACCCTGTTAGCTGCGTGGCTAAACTTGGGCTTTGAGGGGAGTTGTGGCCGTGAGCGAACATTACCGCACTAAATGTTCCCGTAAATACACCCCCCCTTCGCCCCCCGGCGCACACGTTAGCGGCTCCCTCCGTGGGCATCCCAGGGCAATGTCCCCAACCCAACCCCCCCCCCCTTCCCGCAATGGTCATTCCCTCACAAGTTTTGATGCTGGGACATCAGCTGATTACTTCATTGCCAATTTCCTTTTGGGCTTATCCCACACCTGCTCGGCCTCCACGGCTCCGAATAGCTCCCTACAAAGTGATGTCATCACTGGACCGTGTTGCAGTTTCTTTCACCTCTCACACCTCCTCTTGTGTTTTTTGTTGTTGTTTTGTTTGTGTGCCGCGATGCTAATGAAGGAGAACTTTAATGCTTAATTTGTATTCTAGATTGACTTTTGCAGGTTGCCTGATGCAAACCAATCCATGCTTCACTTAAACATGTCATACATTTTATGTCGTTGTGATAAAATAGGTGCTTCAGAGTGATGCAGGATGGACAGAGCTGGTGAGTTGAATTCTCCCCCTCCTCATCTTCACTGACATACCGTAGTTCAGACGATATAGGAACAGGCTTGCTTTTCTATCCTCTCCCATCTTTCTGTGCGCCTCAGTGCCTTTTTTTTCTCCATTAAATGGACTGAATATTAGACGTAAAGCTGCATAGTGGGAGAATTCAGCCCCGTCCTTGTATCTGCTGGGATGCCCAGTTACAGCCAGAGATCTCTGGGTGGGATGGTGGACTGTGAGCAGAGCGCAATTGCATTACGGGCATTTCAGAGCAAATCGCCTGCGCAAAATGGTTGAGACTTTTGTTTGTTGCAATGTTGTCGTGCCACGCATTGCTTTGGAAAAAACTCTGAACAGAATGAAAGTGTGCTACAGAGCACTCGGAAAATGCATGAGTCACATGAAGTAAAAAAATAAATAAAGTAAGTGTGGTCGTCAACCGTTTTACCAGCATCTTTTACATGTTAATATCGTGAGTTTAGGTTCGTCATGTCAGGAATGCAATCAATGAGAGCTCCGTCAGTGTTTCAGGGACGCTTTCTATTGCTCAATTACTTGCCATTCATAGTGTTCTGCCCAACCTTGTGGGCTTATTAGCTGAGTTTTATCATACCTTGCACATGGCTACATGCTCGATGACTCCCCAGATCCTGAGCCGACCATTGTTAGTCTTCAGTTAAACGGCATTTAAGGTACATTTTGAATGGTCACTTTTAGTGGACAGGTTGTTAGTAGGTTTCTGTACACGTTAGATTCGTCATTGGTAGTTTAAATCTGGATTGTATTTTAGTTTTAGGTGCTGTCCAACTCCTCCATAAGTCCATCATCCGTCACTGCCGTTTTTTAATTCTTAAAAATGAGCACCACCTGGTTCTACTCTCATGCCACAGCACCCCAGGAATTTTGAAGTAACTACTGGTATTGACAACATTGCTTAGGTGAATATTTCTTTAGAAAAATATTGCATATTTTTGTCTGTATTATCAGTGAAATGTGATTCATTGATTGATCTATTCTGGGATTGGACTTAAGTTTTTTTTACAATTAAAAATGAAATAGGAAGTTCCTGTATTAAACGTTCTCCCTATATTTTATCTGAAAGACTTTTCCCCTAAACCTTTTTACCAACTAGCCGCTCCGGCGTGCAGAGCAGGTGCAGTGCTGCTCCAGATGTACACAGCCAGTGTCGTCCCTGATCGTGTTCAGCTTCGAATCATAAGCTTGGAGACGATGCGCCACCAACGTCACGTTCTGGTGTCTTAACGTTGTGGAATACTATTATGAATCCTTTGCTGGGGTGCTGAACCGAATGTTTGCATTAGTGATGAAACAAAAGCTCATCACTGCGCTGCTTGCAGCTCATCTGTCTTACCGCAGCACAATAATGGCAAACGCACCGCAGGCGCTGTAGTACAAGAGGCTCCTTTCCGCCCAGAGGGAAGCTGAAAGCCGAGGCCATTCAGCGACTGATGAACGAATGGAAAAGATGCGTTTATACTTTGTATTCAGAAGTAGTTTGATTAGCGGGTGCCTTTTTTTATCCCGAATCACTGTTTTCCACCCCACCTTTTTTTCCCCCTTTTCCCATCGTCTTTTGTCAACGGCCTCCCTCCAACCTGTCATCCGCTCTACTGTAAGCTACACTCAATTCCCAGGCCACTATGTGCGGGAACACGGGTGAAAAATCGGTCACCTGCTCTGTTTTGCGCAATCTGAAACCCACACGGCTAACAAATTGGTAGAATGAGCGCCAGAGACGGGAGTTGGCAGCGATGACATCGCAACCCGGCGTGTCTTGGGATCTGCCATCCTTAATCAGTGCACATTAGTTAATAATAATCCTTTTGGGATGTTGGGCCTGAATTGAATTGCCTCATTAGCTTACGGTATGCGTGTCAGTTTACTCTAATGTCGTGTATGAGAGGGAACGCGCTGCTTTGAATGGTATTTTTACCTCAGTGGCACATTTGAAATTGTTGTTTTTTGTCTTTTTTGTGTATGTGTGTGTAAAAACGATTCTCAATTGGCACTAACTACACCTGCACCATTTGTGTGACATAGTGGGTAAATGGTTTATCGTTATATTCTGTTCCCGTTGAGGTATTGCCCGGACGGGAGGCTCCCACCGCGTCCACTCCGGTTGTGTCACGTTACAAAAGTTGGCTCCCTTTCCGATGGCAGGGGAGCAACTATTGTTCTCACTTACTTCCTCTTCTACCTTTCCGGGAACCGTACTTGGTTTCCTGGCTCTCAATCTATTGTAATACCGTGTGAGTGTATGTTTAACTAGTCCAGCGAGCTCCTCTTTTAAATACGGCCCCCCAGCCTCAGTGCGTCCTTGTGAGCAAAGAGCCGTTCCCTCTCCTTAACGTCGATGCGGCCGTGCCCCGCTTTGCCACGTGCCATTAAAGCAGACTTGTGCAGGAGGATGTCAGGCACAGCGTGGAGATAAAAAGCTGTCGTTGCTTTTAACCGTTGACTTCACCCCTCTTAAGGCCCAAGTCATCTTCATAATTGATAGTTGGTGGGTGGCTATGGCAGCGAAGGCATTGAGTGAATATTCATGGTTATTTGTTTTAACGTGCTCCTCCGTCCAGTTGAAGAGGTTTTCTGCCGCCCGTAAGAGGAGGTCCTACGCCTACTAAAACACCGTGGCCATAAAGGAATCTGCCTGGCAGTTAAACCGGCGCTATTACCTCAGGTTGAGTGGATATCACATGAAATGAAAGTGGGCGGGGCTGGTGGGATTTTACAACCATAACTTCTTTTGAAGAATCTGCTTGTCACTTTGATTTAAGGGCTGTGGGTTGTGATTAAAGAGCTGACTGAAGTCTGCTTTTATTTTTTATCTTCTGGTTTTGATAAATCATGAATGATCAGAGGAACCGCAATCCCCCCCTCCCCCCTCCCTCCCTTTTTCCACCAGCGCAACCCCTTGCTCTGCTCCTGTTGGGGGAACATGAGAGAGATGTCGTTTGCTAGATGTTTCAGGGAATTTCAGAAGTGGAAAAATTGATGTTTCTCAAGGGTGACACATTTACTTCCTCCTTTCACTCTTTTCTGCCTCCTGTTCTTTCACTTCAGAGACACACACACGCACACACACACACAAAAGGCACTGAGGCACAACCAATCCCAGAGAGCGGCTGATTCCTGTGCTGTGAGCAGATCTTTGTCGGATCGGTCTCCATCACATCACAAGCCTTCTTTCTGACTCATCAGCATACGTTTGTAGCATCAGGATCTATTCCTGCAGCCTCTTCACGGCTCTCGCTTGTTCCTCTTCTGTGCTCCACTCCCACACTGTTTCTTCCTTGCCTTTTCTTTTCTTTTTTTTCCTTCCATCTGCAATCCTAGGGTGTCTCACAACTCATTTCCTTTTAATTATCCCATTAAATGTGTGCATTAACATACATACCGTTGGTAAGTTAGAATTCTTAATGAGATTACAAGGTATCCCCCATCCTCCTATTCTGTTTCCCTCATCGCTCTGCCTCACAGAAAATACTTGGAAGCGGGGGGGGTTGTAATGTCATTGGTTTATGGCCGCCCCCTTCCAGCCCTATTTTTTTTCATGTCTGCGTGCTCTTTGTCAGACTAAACAAATGACACGAGGCCCATAACCTCCTGCCTTTAGTAATGGGCCAGGGGTGTCGCCTTGCGTTCTCCCCTTTGCATGCTGTTGCCTGCCGATTGTTCAGCCTCAGATCATCCAGCCTCCCATTGATGATCGGCATCTAATTTAATAGGGAGAACTGAAGGCGTTGTTATGTGCTTGAAGTATACAGCGTTTTCACCGGCTACTCTTGACGGTGTAAAATGTTGTCTTCAAAGCAGTGGTGGAGAAAAGAATCATGAAGAAAAAACGTTTTATTTTGGGCACAGTTATATAGTATGTTTAGTGAGCACATATGCCTACGAGGCTTGAGGATTCGTTATACATTTTAGAATATAGCAGCCACAACTTCACTTTGACTGATTTCTTCATCTGACATTTCGTTTCTTCTTCCTCCCTTCAAATGGAGACACTTTCCCTTTTTTTCCTCCTCTTGACTGTCCAGCAGTCTTTGGAAAGGCATCAGTGCTACAAAGCGTGCTGGCCAATGAGACTGCTGTCCGCCCCTCCCATAGTACCACCATCTGTCTAATGAGCTGTCAATCACCCCCCACGGGCCGGCCCAGCCCCAAACCAAGAGGCAATCAATCTTTTCCAGTGTGGATACTGAATTGTTCCCGATTTATTAAAACAACTTTTTCTTTGGGGATGACATTCAGTGTGAAAATGGCTTTTGAAGATTGTGGCTTTAGACCCTGCTTGGTATCTACTAACCTTTTAAGCAGTAATGGTCCCTTTGTACGTTTTTTCTGTATAGATTTTAACAAAGGTAACGTTCAAAGCTACTAATTGGTTCTACGTGGATGAAGAAATAAAGTCAACTTATGAGGCGAATAGATTTGATTCCAAATCAGTCCAAGAAGCAGGATCGTCGGTCTGTCTTTGCTCCGTATTTTCTTTTGGTGGCGCAGGATGCTGGTGGGCATCTGGTAGCTGCACGGTTTGACCAGTGATCTCTCAAGCCTCCGTTCAGCTGAAGCTGGACTGTTGGCCATCTGTGCAGACAAACGCTCCCTCCCTCCCTCCCTCCCTCTTGCTGTAGATGTTTTCTTTCTTTTCTTTTTTTTGCAGTCATGGTCAGTCTGCATACTGATAAATTAAATTATTTTGGGCATGATACTCTTTTGTGAGCGGACCGCCTAATGAGGCCCCGTAGCAGTTATCAAAGCACACGATTTCTGGTTTATATTCTGTGTGAAAGGTCACAGGCAGCCATTCTCGGACCTCCATCGCCGTACAACAGTCAGTGGGAATCTTTCTGTTTTTCTCCTACGCCCTCTGAAAATCTAGGAGGAGGCACAGCCTATCGCCTCGAATTGAGGGATCTTAATAAGATTCCCACATGCACGCCTAACGTAGTTCCGTCCTCTGTGCTGCAAACCCTCCTTTATCCTGCCAACAAACCCCACATGCTCAAACCCCCGGCAAGCTTTGGACTACATTTTTCATTGTGGCATCAAATCTTCTCCACAGTATTTCAGCTTAGGTCCACTCCTCCTCCTCTTATCCAGTTTTATTTATTTCCGGCGGATGGCAAGAAGCTAGACTCCCATGGACTGGTGCTCAGAATCCTTTTTTTTCTTTCATAGCCATGTCTGACAGTATGAGGCCAAACTGCACACCAAGAATCCCTCCCAAGGCCTCCATTTTAATGAGGTGGGAATACGTTTTCACAAGAAAGGCCATACACCAGGCAGTCGTCAACAGCGGTTACATTGAGCTGATGGAGGACGGAAGTGAAAAGAGAATAGAGGAAGATTGGTATTGTGTGTCCGTGTGTCCCTAGGGCTGCTGACTGAGACTGCATTCGGCTGGCCAGGCATTGTCACATGGGGATAGTGGGATGTGAGCCTGCCAAGGCGCTGACAGGCTGCAGCCCCACGGGGTCAGTCAGTCGGCAGCCCGCTTCTGGAGCAACACCGCCAGTCCCCGTCCCCAAGCCTCCCCCGGTCTTGTTCATATTATTAGTTAAGAGCATCAGAAAGCACCACATGCGTTTGCACGCGTGTCTTGAGTGCTTGTACGTCCACCGATGTTTTTGTGTGTGTGTGTGGGAGGGATTCTGCGCGTATTTATAGTGTGGTATGCATGTCAGCTATTGTTCATTTTTTCATTTTTTTTTTCTTTCTTTATTATGAGCCCGTTTTTTGAAGAGAAGCACAGGCAGGCTTACGAGAGTGAGGCGGCTGGGTGAGTCACCGCTCTCGTGTAGCCGGGCTCTCCACCCTGTATTGACTCGCCCTCCCCTCCCCGGTCGGTTCTTTGCTGCAGCGTGCTCGGTGGTGCCAGACCCTTTGTCCACATCGTAATTGTCGTTGTCATTTACTCCCCTCCTCGGTCACAGCTCGTCACATTGTTAGCGCTGTGTAAAGATGTGAAGGCGTTCACCTCAAAGTTGAGGTAGGAATAATGCCGTATTGAAGTATGAGTCAAAGAAGAAGCTGCGTATCAGTATTACTTTATATAGTTCATGTTAAATTGACAACGTGGGGCAATCCATGCTGTTATTGTTGGACCCCGGCTCATTTCAGGCTGCAAGTGCACCACAACAGACTCAACAATGCATGTAATGCAACCTTATTCTAGTCTTAAACATGCATGGGAGACCTTCTCATCCCGGCAATGCCGTTCTGCACCTGTTCTTCCATCAATCAGCGGCTTTGTACGTTGGCGGGTGATTCCCCTGGACGGTGAGCCAAGCCCAACTCGCCTCGAAGAGCGCATCCCACATGGGAAATGCAGCCCAGCACAGACTTGAGCTTGCTACCTGTCTGACACTTGTTCCAGTCATCTGAGCCAGCGGCTGATCAATAGCTGATCTAATAGAACGTTAAAAGCCCCGGGCGCAGAGAGAGGCAGGACTGCTGACACTGATGAGTAGACAGCCCGTGAACCGTGGCGCGATGGAGAGATTACAAAGGAGCCAAGGGGGCGCTGGAGCACGGATAGATTTTCTGCCCGCTGAAGGGGGGGAGGGCGTGGCATTGGCAGCATTTCTTGTTTTTGACATGGAGTCCTGGTGCAGTGAAGATAAACAACAACCCGACCTCTAAGATCGGTTGAAAGAGTTATTAAAATGTATATTTAGCAGCATTTTTTGTCTTATGACTGTGTATTTAGATCTTCATTTAGATTCCTAAAAGACAATGGCTGCACACTGCACCTTTTTTTTTTTCAATGACACAACCTCTACCATAAAAGTTCAAAGAGCCCGCTGTACGCTGGGGCTGGCTTAGTGACGCTTGCTTCCTTTCCATAACTCCCAACGCAGCACCGCTCGCATATTTGGTCGCATTTGTTCTCTCTGTCAGCCCTTCTGAGCTGACTGGCTAACCGACCAATATAAAAATAAAACGCAGGTTTGTGTCTGCGACCCTGATGATCCCCTCTGCTGCGACCATGTGATCACAATCCAACCCGTTCCCACTAATGCGCAGACCTGAGTTTGGGGACATATCTCTGCAGCAGTGGATACTAGCAGATGTGTTTATTTATCACTCATATCCCTGGGCTATAATACTGCTGATGCCCTCTGTCAACATCCACACAAATAAAGAAATGTTCCTATTCATGTGAATTTCACATAACTCTCAATAATTGACATATTCCAGTTTTGCAGATTGAAATCATTTTCATCTACATTTGGTTTTGTAACATGCCTTCGTACAGTACGAACCACGGGTGGGTAAAAACATCACCGATGTATTGTTTCTACATTCTTGTTATTGATTGCAATATAGATATTTGAACGTCAAGATCCACACCAGCAGTGTTAGTGTTTAGATAGGTGGGTAAAAACATCACCGATGTATTGTTTCTACATTCTTGTTATTGATTGCAATATAGATATTTGAACGTCAAGATCCACACCAGCAGTGTTAGTGTTTAGATAACAGGTGGATTGGCAATGCCCGATGAACAACGGAAGATCAACGGATGGCAGAATCAGTTTGTTTTTTGGTTCTTTTTAGCTCCCAAACATTGCTTCATTTAGCCCATTAACCTAAAATGTGTTACTGTGTGTTTGATGTTTTGAGAGATCGTGTGAGATCTATAAGGGATACACCGTTGCAAGCGTTTTGTTTATTATCCGACAGGATTGCACCACAAAATTTGGATTATTTGCAATTGGCTACATGGAAAAGAAAACAAACGATGATGAATTGAGGAGTCTTCTGTCTCTGGCAGGGTTTTCGCTTCTCTTTTTTTGCATTCTTTTGCATTTTTGGATGGAGATGGGTGAGAACAGTGCTTGATTGTTCATGATGCCTTTTCCTCAGGTGCTCCCCCATAAAAAAAAAAAAAAAATACAATAAAAAATCAACAATAACCTACTGCAGTTCTCTTCATGTTTGGGGAAGCGAGCCGTGGGTGCTCAGTGTGAATAGGAAGGTGCTGAGCACACAGCCCTGGGGGGCGCCTGTGTTCAATACTAAATAGAGTAAAGGGGTTTTGACTGCCAATCCGAACGGCCTCAAGTCTTTTTGGGAGGGAGTCTAGTAACCAGTTGCAGATCCTTGTACTCACTTTTACGATGTGGGTCGTGTAATTGTTCGATATCTAGTAAACTCTGTGGGCGAAACCGGTCGCTCCATCTACATGCACCGCCGTTGCCATAGCAAAAATCACACAAAGCTATCTTCAGTGAGATCACAAGCGAGAAGGAAGTGAAACTGACAGGCACAACGTGCTCTTTTTGTCTGCAACAATAGGCTTTACTGTTGATCATATGGGGTCAGGTTATACTATTGTGTCTCTAGTCAAAAGAGGCTTTTGAGTGTCTGTCCAATAGTTAAGCAACATGTATAGGAGTGAAACAGAAACCAAATGGTTTCTTTCTCATTTGGTTTCTCATCACCTTTGCTTCACACCTTCTTTCTCTCTGTCTTCTCTCCACAGTGTGTGTGGGCGGCTCATTGCAGCATGGTCTGCACCCTGCAAAGTTCTGATTGGATGGCCTCTTCTCTCTTACTCGATTTCTCCGTCTGAAAGCAGACTGTTGCAATGCTTTCAATCATGCCACCATCATACCTGTTTAGGGAAAGCATCAAGTGTAATCACTGCTGAAAGATTTAGCATTGGTTGACATAGGAATTGTCTTCTGAATAATGTACCTTCATATATATATATATATATATATATATATATATTAGTAATAAATAAACTTGGATGATGATTTTAGAAGCTTCCTCGTAGTAGCTTTTTGGAGATTGAGATTGTTAGAAAGAGAAGATAGCTGTGCTTTCCGTTCCGTTTTCACTCTCTTCTCTCCGGTAACTTACTGCATTTTGGTCGTGGCCACTCGTGCAGCACCAACAACCCCCCTCGGTTCTCTCCTTCCTCATATTTTTTTCAGGTTCACGGTAGATGTCAGGTTTTCTAATGCAAGG
This sequence comes from Gasterosteus aculeatus, assembly GCF_964276395.1. Taxonomy (NCBI): domain Eukaryota; kingdom Metazoa; phylum Chordata; class Actinopteri; order Perciformes; family Gasterosteidae; genus Gasterosteus; species Gasterosteus aculeatus. The sequence continues at coordinate 11,125,241 of NC_135699.1, read as the reverse complement.
TCTCCTTTTTAGGTGCCGTAGTCAAACCAATTCCACACCTTCCAACGGCTGTTAGTGTGCGCCTCAAACAAATTCTACTTGCCTTCTTCGGTCTGCCTGCCAAGCATCAAATCCCATCATGCCCTGCATGTGTTAGAGAGCAAAAGATTCAGCGAGGGAATATGTTGTTCTTCCACAACAAATCATTTGCCAACAGGCCCAGCAATCTTTAGTCCCATCTGTTCGTATCAGGTCTATTCACGCTTTGTGTCCTCCAAAGTGTTTGTTTGACTGGAAGATGGAAATCTGGGTGAGCTAGCAGGGAGTTGGACTCTACCTGCCTACACTCCTCGACAGTGTGGCTCAGGGCTCGGTGCTGCTGCAGAGAATTCTCTCTCCACACTGACCGTCCTTTTTTATTGTCCACCCCCCCCCCCCCCCCCCCCATTCCTCCCCTTCCCAACCCCACTTCTCCTTTGGATCTTTCTCAACAGGCCAAGTCGTGCATCTGTCATATGTGTGGAGCCCACCTGAACAGACTCCACTCTTGTCTCCACTGCGTCTTTTTCGGCTGCTTTACGAAGAAACACATCCACGAGCACGCAAAAAACAAGAGACACAATCTAGGTAAGCCGAACACCCCTCACTACACTACTTAGAAATTCAAATTTGCACCAAAATTATTATTATTATTATTTTTTCAACCATTATACATTTCTATATTTAAATAAAATATAACATTAGTTAAAATTATGCAAGATAAATGATCTCAATACACGTATTGCCCTACGTCCAAGGCCCAGTCCCATCACGTCAGTCCTCACATTCACATGCGCCCCTGTGGCTCACTGCAGCATCAGCTATTAGCAGCAACGGATTACAGCCTTAATTTGGGCAACTTCCTCCTCCGAGCAGACAGGGACCCGAACCTCCCTTTAACCGCAGCACATTACCATTCCGGCGGAGAGCGCCTCAGCCAGTCAAATGTCATGAGTTTAAGTTTGCACTCTCCCTGTCATCCCGCCGCGAGGGCCTGGGAGACGTTGCTAATCCACAGCCTCAAGGAAGCCTAGCTTCAACTCTACATGCTAATGATGCCGAATAATATAATGCCACTAATGAGTGCGGTTCCCATATATTACCCCTGCAAGGATAAGGTGAGGGTTTGGTTGCTCGGTAGCTGTTAGAATGGCTGTAATTAGTTTAATGCGTTTCAACAGTTTGGTGGCACACAGATACCCCCAGGTGCGCGGCCACAGTGTTAATTACCTCCGAGCTTTCCACAAGACCCTCTCTGACTCTGGCGTTGTGCTCATCTCCACCTCTAATCAAATTAATCCAAACTCCCCGTCTGCTCGACGGCATGATAGCGAGCTCCCTTCTCAGGACTCATTAAAGAATGTCATCTCCTCGCTCCCAACGACTCTCTCCATATCTTTTCCCTGTGCTTCCTTTCTCGTCCGAGCTACGTCATTCTCCGCACGCGTTTCCCATCTTCTGATTTTCTTCCACCGCCGCATCCTTCTTTTTTCTCATCCTTTGCTCAAGTGAGCACGATCTATATTCCTGCTTTGTATATTGTGCTCTATAGTCCATCCCCTGGTTCTCACTTAAGTATCATTTGTCGGTTTTAATTGGATTAGTGTTGTTCAGAGGGGAGCATCTTTTGTGGCCATGGTTTACCAGAGAAAAGTAGATTTCTTTTAGACACTACATTTCTTTGTATGTTCTCATCTCCCCCACACACACACACACACACACACACACACACACACACACACACACACACACACACACTGAAGATAATTTTCTATACGTTGTGTTCTCACCTCGCAGTGTAGGCAGCACCAGAAAAACATCCAGTTAAGCTAAAAAAGAATAGGTTGTCATGGCAACAGAGCGTATTGTTGCCGTGGTTTTAGCATGGAAGAGGATGGTGTGTTAGTTGACAGCCCAGGTGGGGGGTGGGTGACAAATGCACATATTCCATTACTTCTACCCTCACATCTCTTACAATTGCTAATTGCAAACGTTACGAGGGGAAATATTCGGCAGGGACAGCACATGTCCTTAAAATCTCCTGTGCCAGCGAGTTTGTACTGTAAATAAAAAAAAAAAATGTGTTACCGGGGTGGAAAAATCAATTTGTAATTATGGTGCAATCTCTTTCTCCTTCTCTCTCCCTCCCTCCTGCTTCCAGCAATAGACTTATTATACGGTGGGATATATTGTTTTGTGTGTCAAGACTACATATACGACAAAGACATGGAGCAGATCGCCAAAGAGGAACAGAGGAAGTCCTGGAAATTGCAAGGTATGGCATTTTGTTTTTCTCTCCAAGACCGTCGCGCAGCTTTTGAAACGAGGCCGGTCACATTTGTGTCTCTGTGTGTCTTTTGAATCCACAGGCATCGGGGAGAAGTACACAACGTGGGAGCCGACCAAGAGGGAGCTAGAATTATTACGACACAATCCGAAGCGGCGGAAAATCACTACGAACTGTACCATAGGTAAGCAGCGTTTGTGTGCGCCGGCCCCCACCGGATCCTGTAGTGCGAGTGTACCTGGGGTCCCTCTTGTGTTTAAAAGCAAGGTCCAAGGTCAACAAGGCCAGCTCGCCCCCCTCACCGCGAACTGTGAGCAACAGAACACAGTGTTCCCTCACTGATGCTACAGATGCGCACCATACGGGCCCCAATGTGTGTGTCTTTCTCCACAGATGCACCTCGGGTACGCCGGAGAGGATTTTTTTTGTCATTTTGGACAGAAATATAAACTGCAGCATTTTCTTTTTCAGATTTGATTCAATCTCCCTTCCCCTTTTAAATCTTTATTGAGCTTGGTTTGTTTCCCCGGTAGAGCGGTAGACCGTGTGCGTTTTATGTGTGTGCTCGCACGCCGTGACCAGTCTGAAGGATTAAAGCTGTCGCTGAGCATTCTCCTCCCAAACCAATTCTTACTCCTTTTGGAATCGACCCAACACCCTGCTGTTTTTCTCTGGTTCTCCCGGCCATTGCTGCAAGACTGCAGCACTGTTTTCTAAATGAATCCATTCACAGCTTTGACTTCTGCTTCAGGATTTTACACATTTTAGCTGGCAGGCCCGACACGACAACATGGTCTTTTATGTTTAATAACTATACTGGCATTGAGATGTGGTTCCATATAGCTTCTACATAACTACCAAATATTAACATTAACAACTAAGCTGCGAATTATTCCCGTATTTAATTGGGTAACAGTTTGCCTTGTGGAATGTCAAAAAAATGCCCAATTTCCTGAAGACCAAGTTGATGTCGTCAAATGCTTATGTTTGACCGTTAAACAGAAAGACACAAAAAAACATAACATTTTTGCCATTGAGAATCTGTAAATCAGTTGCGTTTGTCACCTTTGCATACCTGCTCAGTGTTTAATTAGTAGCGAAACATGATTTAGTTTTATATCAAAATACCAGATTTTTATGTGTGGTTCTTTTGGTCACAATTCAGTAAAGCTGTCCAGTTCTGATGGTTTCTAACTAGTAAGATGAACCGTCCAGAGAAACCGAGTGGAGGTCCTTGGTGGGGATTCATTTCCTGCCCATGGCAGCAGTATTAGTCTGAGGCACTGTCATGTTTAATCTTTGTTGCTTTGTGTCTCTCATGCTGTTCTTTGTCTCCCTTTTGTCCCGCAGGTTTACGAGGGTTAATAAACCTTGGCAACACATGTTTCATGAACTGTATTGTCCAGGCCCTAACACACACGCCGCTGCTGCGAGACTTCTTTCTCTCCGACAGACACAAGTGCGAGATGCAATCAAACTCCTGTCTGGTGTGTGAGATGTCGCAGCTCTTTCAGGAGGTACGGTGCAACATTTTCCTATCTGAACTTGTTCCGTATGTTTGTTTAAATCCCACAAAGAAAAGAAGAAGATCCTATTTTGGGTTGAAACTGGACCATTATTTCAGTTTGTTTCAACGAGCATATGATACACAATGTTCTCTCGCAGTGTGGCCTGCTGCAGAAGGCTGAGTCACTCTTTGGTCCAGTCCAAAGAGGGAGGCAGAGAGGAGGGGGAAAAAAATGTACAGCGCCGCAAGCAGAAATCTGTGATTATATATTTCTTTTTGAACCTGGTCCGTCAATGCAAATGATGTTGCATGGCCTTTCATAGCCTCTTAAGCAGAGCTCTCTGATACCAAAGGTTTTGCATTTTGCATCGAACAATCTCATCTGCCCTCCCTGTTATGTAATCTGCTGTGGATGCTCAGCCCACACTGCTTCACTTTTCTTTTTTCTTTTCCACACACCCTCACTTAACAGTTTATAGGGGCCGACAGATGGCAAGTGATACACAATATATACACAGAGCCTGTTCCCCACCTCGGTGGCCTGAACCATTTAGCCACACATGCTGGAGGTAATCGCTCACCAGGGAGGCATTGACCACATTGACTACTCTGCCGCAAACCCAGTCAAACAACGAGAAAAAAGAAATTATATTTCAAAGTAGCCCCGCACACAAACACTATCTCTTCAACGTTTTTCTACCACCTTCTCCCTGACTCTATTTCGATGCTTACTTTCATCCTCTACCCACCTACATATCTTCTTCAAACGGCGGCGTCTCCTCCCTCTGCACACGCAAGAACTCAGGGCTTTTTAGATGTGACGGCCCACTTTCATTAGCCGCTCTCTCCTCAGTTTCCTCATCGTCTTGTAGCATCGTGTGTTTGTCAACCACCCTCAAACTGCCAAAAAGGACGGTGTTGGATTATAAAGAGACTTTGGCATGGCGTGTTTTTCTCTTCGCAGCTGAAGCGCATTTCCGACGTGGTGTCGGGACACGAGGCCCTGCGTGGCGTTAATTTTCGAACTGTATTGCAGAGTTTGCACCTAAACAACTCTCGCACTCCGCCCATCTCTGACCTTGATTGTCATTAACTCGAATTCCCATGGCAATGCAAAGACTGCATCCATTTTACAGATCGGTGTTGTAACTACAAACACTCCCGTTTTCCAACCAGTTTTTCCTCTCCCCGCCCCCCCCAATTGCACCCTTCCTCTCTATGGGTGTGCGGACATATGGCGGACTTCAATCATACCTGATGAGGCCTGTAGAAAGTAGCTGCTTATGGAGACATAAAGACACCTTGACTGACGGCCCACACGTGTTACGCTTCAGCAACGAGTTATAGATGGTGCTCTGCAATGTCGCGACAAGGTTGTCACAGAGGCTATTAAATATAATTCTCCTTGTAGCACCTGCGATAAAAGGCTAACCACCCACTCCTCTTCACCCCCTCCCCCCCCCACCACCTCTCTCATCTCCACTTCCTCCCATGCTCTCAGTTCTACTCGGGACACCGTTCGCCCCACATTCCCTTCCGGCTGCTGCACCTGGTGTGGACTCACGCACGTCACCTCGCGGGCTACGAGCAGCAAGACGCCCACGAGTTCCTCATCGCGGCCTTGGATGTACTACACCGGCACTGCAAAGGGGACACCATCAGTAAGCTAATAAAACGACCACTGCTGCGTTGTCATTTCAATATAGTTGAGATACGAGGGTTTACTTTAGATTTTATTTTCAGGCCAGCTACCTCTCGGACTGAGAGGGAAATGCAGCAAAGCGTCAGTTGAGATTGAGAGGAGCTTGTTTGGGCCACCTACTGCCCCGGATCCGGCATGTGGAGTTATACCTTTAGATCTACCCGCAGAGCACAGTGCCTTACTTCACTGGAAGCGTATTGAAAAGAAGACTGGCAGTGTTGTGTGCCGAAGGGACAGGAGGCAAGTAGTGTGAGGAATGCCAATAGACCCCACTGCAGTGCACCGACGGGCCGACTCTCCCACAGACCCCCCAGTGGGGTTGGTTTCGATTATCTAGAGTCCAGAGAGTTGTGAAGTAGCTGAGGGGCTGCGCTGCAGGGGAGCGGTGGAGTGAGAAAGAGGGCCAGACGGAGTCCTTCGGAGGTGCCAAACATGTTGTCGGGGTTATCTGTGTGTCTATTTATACTTTCCACTCTTTGTGGTCCACAGGAGATGACAATGGGAAGAAGGCCAACAATCCGAACCACTGTAACTGCATCATTGACCAAATCTTCACTGGGGGCCTGCAGTCAGACGTTACCTGTCAAGTCTGCCAGTAAGTTTGTGTGTAAAGACGTTTACACATTAGCATAACACCGTCCCATCTCAGCGCTTTTCTGTCCATTAAACATGATGGAGCATCCCCACAACCTGCACCTCCTTTCTCGGTCCCTAAACACACTCATTCGTCCCTCCCTGTTGCTCTCGGACTGCCTCGTCACCTTCTCACCGCTGGGCTGATCGATGTGGACGTCTACTGTCCTCCCAGAGCGGGCGAACGGCGGGTTGTGTCCTCTCCACTGTTCTTGTTTAAAGGCCCGGTCCCTGCAGAGCTGCTGTAAGGTGGGGGGTTGTCTAGACAGCGGCGCAACCCGAGCGTTGCCTGCCGGGCCGGCCCGCCCTCTGGAGCTGTCCTGTCACATTAACACTAACGCGCTGCACTGAACTGCAAAGCAACCTCGCCCTTACTTGCACTCAGTGCGGTGTTACCTGCCGTATTTTTGTGTGCTGCCGTGCATTTTACTACAGAACGTTTGCATTTTGCTCAGGCTGAGGTCCATCGCAGCCATCGGACTGTAATAAAACCCATTTCTTGTGTAAAGCCAATTTTCTCTGATGCAACACTCATGTAATTGCAAATGGACCTGGAGGTACTGTGTATATTAGGAACATACTCAATATTTCATCAGGCTTAAACAAATACAGGATCACAATCCACAGAGACTCTGTGAATTTAAGCTTGTCTGTTGCCATCTATGTCATCATCCTTTCATCATGACCTGTAATAAATGACCTACACTTAATGACACGCTGCTCATTACTCATTCAAACAATTTCCTCTCCCCCTTTTTTTTTTTTCCTCCCTCTAGTGGGGTTTCCACAACGATAGATCCATTCTGGGACATCAGTCTGGACCTTCCTGGCTCATCCACGCCTTTCTGGCCCCTCAGCCCCGGAGGGGATGGCAGCACAGTTAACGGAGAGAGCCACCTGTCCGGGTCCACCACTCTCACAGACTGCCTGCGCAGGTACCACTTCAGGCTCCGCTGATAACAGACGGGTTTCCTTTTTCTCTGCCCGTCAGGTTTTTGTTTATTTATTTTATTTTTCTTGATCTAAACAAAACTGAATTCCTTGTCATGTAGGTTGTAGAATTTTCAATGGCGCTAAATCAGATCATTTGCCTTTGAGTAGCACTGCTGGCTCTGTGCGCTGACGCAGAAAAACGGTGATAGTCTTACAGCTTTGTCATAAAAAGAAGGTACTTTTTTTTTTTTTTCCCCAATATGCTTATTGTCCTTTATTCCTTCTGCCACCCCTCCCAATTCATGGGTGTCAATCGTCTCCAAAAACGTTTTATTTATCTCTCCACTTGTCTGAGGAGTCACATTGTGTCTGCTCAGGCACGTTATCACTGGATCTCATCTCCCACCATCACCAGGTTGGCAGATGTGACCTCTCATATCTCCTCGACTGCCTCTTCATTCTTGCAATGTCTTTCCCTCCTCTCCTTATCTGATTTCATTCCCTCCCCTCTCCATCTAATTCCCTTTCCCCCTGTGCCCTTACCATCTACCTCTCGTATTCCTCTCATCCTCCCCCTCTTTCTCTCGCCTCCTTTCCTTCTGACTTTTTTATTTTTTCTATACTGCAGCACCTCACACACCCCTAGTTGCTGCAGCAAGTCTCTTAAAGGTACAGAACTGGTTGGTGCTGTTGCCGTGGTGATGGAGGTGTTGGAATTTCCAGCAGAGGGCCGGTTTGGGTGCAAACCAAAACTCTTTGCACAAGCCCTCCTCCATTTTCAGATTAGTTTGGATTCATAGGAGGGGAACCAGGTTTTGCCCGGTGCAAAAGGCTGTTCATGTAATGTAATCAAAGATATATAATCATTGTTTTTTTTCTTCTTGTTTTTACTTCCTTTTCGCCCACATGTTCACTTCTTCCTCAAACCCTCTTCTCTTTTGCTCCAACCCTCCCTCTGCAGGTTTACGCGACCTGAACATCTAGGAAGCAGTGCCAAAATCAAGTGTGGCGGTTGCCATAGTTACCAGGAGTCCACCAAACAGCTGACAATGAAGAAGCTCCCCATCGTAGCGTGTTTCCATCTGAAAGTGAGTCAGCCAGTGACAATGTGCTGTCTCCATGTGACTATTTAAATATTTAAGAGTACATTGAGCTTTTATCATTCACAAATCAAATTTATTTTTTTTCATCACTCCAAACGGAAGATCCAACAGTACCTTGTAAATACTGGGCTGCGTGATGCACCTTAATACATCATGCAAATGCTTTAATACTCATAATTTTCCATCTTTTTTTAAAACTACATTTAATGTTTTGCAATATATATGTATGCCGTAATATATGATCCGTTCTGTGTGTACTCAGCTTTACATCTTATTTAGGCAAACCGACTTGTCTGGTACAGAGTGTTCAGAATTCTATTCATTTGTCGGTGCATTATTTTCTTCTGTGGAGCCCTTTCACAGCGTCCCAGGACACGTATGACTTGTAGAGGCCTCGTTTGTCCATGTTTTATTAATCATAACAGTATTGTGGGGGGCTATAATGTATTCATGCTATTCATAGGAAGAGGCTTCCAGAAGATTGTCTAAGATCCAGTGCTGCTACTATCCTGCTATGAATGCATAAATGTGTGACATCCACAGTAAAACACATGCATTTTTACTTTTCACTTGCTTTGTTGTATTTTCTTGTCTTGTAACGATGATGAATGTTATTTCTAAATGTGTCTTCTCCCCCTCCCCCCTTTCTCTCTCTTGGTGTTTCTGCCCCCCTCCCTCCTTCTCTCACCCTCCCTCTCCGGCCAACTCCAGAGGTTTGAGCACTCTGCCAAACTGCGGAGAAAGATCACTACATATGTTTCCTTCCCCCTAGAGTTGGACATGACTCCCTTCATGGCATCCAGGTAAGCCTCTAGTAGGCCCGCCTGCTTTAGACCCATATGCTGAATGTCTACACATCCACACGTAAAAAAAAAAGGAAGAGCCTATTTAATTGTTTTATTGAATGTGTAACATACTGTATGACAAACGTTATCTGTTGTGAAAGTAAATCTGAATTTTTACCAAAACAGCGTTATTATGTAATGCGGCCTAAAATATATATTGGTGCGAGAAAAGCATTTAGGAGCAGCGTTGCCCCACCCGTCTGTAGCATCCATTCAGCTCTGCTCATCGGTGAAGGCACAGGCAGGGAAGAGATGTGCTTTCACAGAAAGGACTATTCTGACATCTAGTGGATTCATGTGCCAGTGTAGCAAGTTTGTTAATGTCTTGCTATTCTTTTCTTTCATTTTTTTGTCTTCGTCTCCCACAGTAAAGAGAGCAGAATGAACGGGCAGTATCAACAGACGGTCGATGTATTAAACAACGACAATAAGTGAGTACCTGAGTAACACTGTCTCCTTCCCAGCAGCACTGCCATCGTAGTGGACATTGGTCCACAGGCAGCTCATGCTAATGACCGGAGACATCTGGCCCTGGATATCAAGCAATTAAAACATTAGTTTGTCTCATTCGTGAGCGCTAATATAGCTTTCATTTTTCCACCTCAAGGCATGCAAACTTGTAACAATTGACAAAATGGGTCACCCGCGTGATTTGCGCACATCAGAATTTCGTCAAGCAGATTTTCCTGCATGTCAATCTCACCACGGCGAGCGCAAATGAAACCGACCTTATGGCGGCTGTTAGCTGTAGCAGCTTCTGGAGCTGCCGCACGCTCTGCTCTTGGTGGCAGGTAGGACGAAACGAAATGCATAGTCTGTTTTCATTTGATGTCACTTTGGATTTAATCCATTCAAACATCCTGTCAAAACAAACGTGGACCAAGAACCTTCACTGCCATTTACGAGTTATCTGTGCAGCTCTACTTTGTCCTCTGATGTTGGACTGAGGACACATGAGACGCTACCGTGACTCCCTATCGTCCCCCGAGGTTCGGGTGGTTTTACTAGGCAAAGAATGGCCGTGGCTAGTTAGCACGTTAGCGCACCTATATTCATTTATCTCTGGAACAAAATAAATATCTTTTACATGATGTCAACACTGTAACCTTTCCACATCTTTTCTCTTTTTGAATACTTTAAGCTAAAACTGGCCAGACCTTACACATTGCACGTCTTTTGGTCTATTTCCAGGTATTCCTTATTCGCCGTGGTCAACCACCAGGGCACGTTAGAGAGTGGCCACTACACCAGCTTCATCCGCCAGCACAAAGACCAGTGGTTCAAATGCGATGACGCCATAATCACCAAGGCCAGCATTAAGGATGTCCTCGATAGTGAAGGGTAAGGACGGAACCCAGGCACTAGCAGCTCTACAATGTTGTACCGGATGAAATCTCAACAGGGTCTTTCTATTGTTTTCACCCGTCAGGTACCTCTTATTCTACCATAAACAGTTCCTGGAGTACGAGTAGTCTTTGACCGCTGGCCATGAAGAACCACTGGTTCCACGAGGGAAGCAAGGGCCCGGGGACAGGAAGAGACGGAACACACAAACCTACCTGAAACTCTTTGACTACCAGTCTTTGCTCCTCCAGCTCTCGAGGACAAAAAAAAAACAGACTTGTGAAATCATGCAACCTTTCAAAAGCAGGCACTGAGCTACTTCTTGGCATCTACTTGACAAAGTGAACGAAGAGAAGATTCGGAGGACGAGTTGGCCGTTCAGAGGGAAGTGCACCCTTACCCCCTTATTCTCGCACCCTTACCTGCTGCAGGGGCCGTCTGAGTGTCATGTTGATTGGGCACATCTGGACGTTTCTTTCAGTATTCGCACCCCCCCCCCCCCCCCCCCCCCCACACACACACACACACACACACACGCACCCTCTATTTAACTGACTGAGCTTTTTACTTGATGGAAGACAGTTTGTTGTCGTATTCTTATGGGGACTGAACAAAAACGAACAAGAATAGAATTGCAAGAAAGGTATTATGAACTTTGTGAGAACATTTTCAAAGGTATGGTTATGATTATCAGTTGTGGAAATTTGTTATCAAATACTGTATGAACATAGTATACATCTATTTTTTAAGAGCGAAAAAAGAAAACACACGGGAGAGCTTACAGACGCTGCCTTTGCCAGTTACTCGGCAAGTGCTGCCATGGAAACAAAGCAGATTTGGACATGACTGTGCTCATGTTTCACATATACTGGGTTGATTGTTTTATTTTTGTCTGGTTGAGGGCAGGGAATATATATATATATATAATTTTTTTTAGCAACTCATTGAATTTTTGTCTGTTCTTTTCAATGTCTTTTTTTTTTTTTTTTACTTTTCAGTACAGTTATGTGTCCCTCGCTGTCCTGGTACTGGAAATGTTTTTTGACGTATTATACTTTCATTCTTGTGGAATTGTTGGTATAACGATGGTGATGGTTGGATTGGCTCTCTTTTGCTGTTTATAAATTGTATGTTGAATCTGAGCTTGGGTTTCACGTGGCATTCTGAAGAGGAGACTCCATATGTGAACTCCCAAGTGAGGTCCTATAATATGTGAGAATGCTATGGTCTCTCTAGAACAACTTTAATGCGCTGCAAAGAAAAAGAAAAAATAAGCCGATTTCACAACACTGCATGCGCCTGGGCTCTTGAGATAAAATAGCTCTCGGCAACGGCTCCAGGCCTGCTGCCCATCATGATTTTTGTTTCGTAAATTTGGGGGACAGGAAGACGATCATGTGAGCTGTATAGAGGGTAAAACATATTGCACGTATATGGGCTCTGCCCGGCCACAGTGTGGCTCTGAATCCATCAGTGTTAATCTTCTCCATGGCAACCGTGTGGCTGGTGTAGACCGGTGTGGTGCGTCTTGCCTCTGCAGTGCAGTAAACCCAGTGCTCTGTTCAATCAGTATGCTGTCAGACTTTAGATAATGCACATACACATCAGGATGTTGTGGTCTGTTTTGTTTGAATATCACTGATTGTGTATGTATTAAAAAAAACAAAAAAACAATTGAATAAAAAGAAATTCACTCATGTATAAGATGAGGGCCCAAAACTATCACATAAAAATCACAACCCCCCCCGCGCCCCGGTTGTTTAGCTGCTCTGTAATGAAAAACAAACATGCATATCCCTCAGTTTGCTGCGGAACCTCAGCTAGAGGGCAACAGCGCCGCCCCCCCCCCCCCCCCCTCCCCCCACACACACACCTCCCATCGGTGAAATCAAAGACTTGGTTTTGGTGTTTCACGGAGCAGTTAAGACCACCCAAGGACATTCAGGGACGCAGCTGAAACGAGAAGGAAGAGGAGAGCTTCATTATCTGTTTCAGTGATTAAACTCAGAACAAAACTGGAGAGTTTGAGTATGTCCTGTCTTTTTTTTTTCTCCCCCTCATTCTGCACACATCTCTTCTTCAGGACAATACATTGTGTCCCAGCAGTGAAGAACTGATTGATTGGTTGGACAAGAGGGTGCATTCAGTCCATAAACTGAATGCAGTTTAAGCTTTTTATCAAACCGTTGTGCTTCTGGCTATCGAGCGATGGGCTGGATTATGGCTCCACCTTGTGGTCAAACCAGGAGGTTCAGAGGACTTTAGAGAGAGTCCAAGTCCGACCTGCTTTCACAATTCTATGCGATGGGTGTTAACAAATTTAAAGACAAGAACTGTAAACCTCTGCCGTGAGAGCCTTGCGTAGAATAACATTCTTCATACATCATATAATTTAAATAAATCAATATAAACTGTTAATCTTACCATCGTTAATAAAATATTTGGCATATCTTATCCCCTTGTTATTCCATAAAGAGCATCCAACAATTTTGCAGAAGAAATCTACTTATTTATTTAGATTCAGCACAACTATACACAATCCATGGTTATTCCATCAAATGCATTTTCCACTGTAATGGAACAAAACAACTAGAATGCTAGTATGGAAACAGTAAAATAGTAAAACAGTAAAAGAAAAAAAAAGGAATTCAAAGCTCGGGAGACATAACATTGTAGAACAAATGTTTGTGAATTCAATAAATTCCAATAAGCTATTAACACAAATAATCATTACAACGACGACGGCTGGAGGATATTGTATAACATGAGGTGTATGGTGTTACATGTTGTGAGGGTCTCTAACACAAACTATACACTACATTTTACCCCTCAGGTATCTAACTGAGGTGTTTGGCTCTGCTTTTTTTTTCTTCCCTCGCATGAAAAAAAAAATGTCAACATTCATAATTTATGTCCAGAGTTTTTGTTATTATTATGCTAATTTGTGTTACCATGGGAGTAATGCTCTTGAACACTGTTGCTATGGAAATATAAGACACTAGAGGTGTCATGTCTTAAAGTGGAAATGAGATGCTACAGATCAGCATACAAATTCCATAATAGAGAGAATGTGTGTGTGTGTGTGTGTGTGTGTGTGTGTGTGAGAGAGAGAATTTCTGTGAATCATTTGAGACTGACAAATGAAGGAAACAATTCAATGCTTCGAGTTGTTTGTATGTATAAACATATAAACACAGGGTGGCGGGATGGACTCTGAGCTCCTGAAGCAACATGTAGATGATGATTGAAGGACACCGGAGCCCCTTTATGATAAGTGTTGCCACCCCCCCTCGTGTCACTGACACACCCGGAGACAGAAACAGAGGACGGCTCAGTGTCATTATACAACGTGTTTACAAGCAGCGTGCAATGGGGAGAAGCCAAGGCTCTTATATATGCAAAGTCAAAGGAAGGAGAGCAGCGAAAGCACCAAACACAGTGTTTTCTGTAATAGAGCAAAGTGAAACAACAAATTGAACATGTGTTTGAAAGGCAATGTATTCAACTCAAGGGCATGTCCTATAGTTCAGTACTTCACTACCTCCAGTAAAGCAAAGCCATCTGCTTCTGAAGCGGTTTTATGCTCTCAGCTGATATAAAAACACAAAGCTGGGTGCCTACTTCAAATTCGTCTCTGAATTATTTAGGGTTGTGCCGTTTGGAATATTAGACAATAGTAGACAACTGCAAGCAAACACACAAACCTTATTATAGGACGCACACAGTTAACGGTAAATAAGCCCAAAAGCCATCAGTCCAGTAGAAACATATATACAAGACGACATTGTGGTAGAATTTTATACATCTCGGCAGCACTTTGGTCGAAATATTTAACCGCCCACTGAACATCACGTTATTACATTTTACACGTTCATCACAAATCAAATTAGCCACACATAAATCAGAATGTTGTACTACACAACACAAGAAGTAATGGCACTGACATTGATTACGTTGATTACTGTGTCTGTAAAAAGAAAAAAAAGAATTCTTATTCGAGAGTCAGATTTAGAGATCAAAATGTGACGCTTTAATTCTCTCACCGCTTCTCTTTGCCCACTTCCTGCACAGTTAGAAAAAAATAACTGCATGACGGATGAGACGGGAACGAAAACCGAGGAAAGATACGGTCGTCAGTGTTAACAATACCACGTTGTTTTCGAGCATCCGAACGCATCGTACTGCTATTTTTACCCAATGCAGGACTGTGGAAACTTGGCACAAGCCCTCGTCTCTGATACTATGTACGTAATCCCAGGTCTCCAGGGAAAATGAATGTCACCCTGGGGACCATTTACACGTGGGCGTTAGTGTGTATCTCCTACCTTCAACCCACTGAGGAAAAACTACAGCATGGAGCAAACACTCACATGTTCTCACTGATTACGTGAGAACAGAGAAACCCAACGATGTGTCAACAGCAGACAGGAACAGTGCCGTTTGACTCTCTTTGATGCTTCGTCCTCTTTCACAAGGGACGTGTTCCTATCGAACCTATTGTTAAATATTGCCCCTCCCTCCCCCTTCCTCTCTGATGTGACCGCAGAGGAGCTGATAACAGCGGACTGCCATCCTCTCAGATGCTGGTCTGCAGGTCCCCGTTCAGCAGAGTACTCTGGGTGTCCGTGGGGTCGTTTATCATGCGAGACTTGTCCTGCCGGCTGTCGCTGCGATCGGCCTCGTCCAGCCCGCCCACCTTCTTGAGACACAGAACATTCTGGAAGCTCTTCCTGAAGTTCTCCGACAGGAAGGCGTAGAGGATGGGGTTGGCGCAGCTGTTGGCGTATCCCAGGACCACCACAAAGGCGAAGGTGCTCCTGAGGATGGGGGTGGTGCTGATGGTCCCCGTCACCGAGGTGACGTTGAAGACGTAGAAGGGCAGCCAGCAGAAGACAAACACGGCCACCACGATGGACACCATGCGAGTCACCTTCCTCTCCGAGCGCTTCCTCTTGGACGAGCCCACGCGGATGCCCGAGGACTTCACCTTGAAGATGATGAACAAGTAGCAGAGGCAGATGACCATGAGGGGCAGGAAGAAGCCCAGGATGAAGGTGTAGAACATGAACGCGGTGTAGTAAGCCTCTTGAGGCTCCGGCCACACGATGGTGCAGAAGCAGCCGTCGTGCTTTGTGATGACTCCGCTGTAAATGACGATGGGAAGGTTGACCATCAGCGACGACCCCCACACCGCTAGGTTGATAGTCTTGGCCATGCGCGGCTTGCGCCACTTTGTGGACTTGATGGGATGCACCACGGCCAGGTAGCGGTCGATGCTCATGACCATCAGGCAGAAGATGGAGGTGAACTGGTTGAGGGAGTCCAGGGCCATCACCACCCTGCAGAGCACGGGGCCGAACGGCCAGTGGACCAGCGCCAGCTGGATGGCGATGAACGGCAGGCCCAGCATGAACAGCACGTCGGCCACCGCCAGGTTGAGGATGTAGATGTTGGTAACCGTCTTCATCTTGGCGTAGCGCAGGATCACGTAGATGACCAGGGTGTTCCCGCACAGTCCCACCGTGCAGACCAAAAAGTACAGGCAGGTGATGACCACCGTGCTGGTTTTATTGAAGCTGTGGTCCGTGTAGTTCCCGTGGAGGTCCGGCTCGAAGCTGTCGTACATCAGGTGCTCCGACAGGTTGGGAGGGGACGACGGCAAGATCCAGGAGTCCATGATACCGAGATGTCCGGTGCGGATTATGGCATCTCACCTGCACACATAAAGACTTATCTTTAATGTTAAAGTATTTTTAACAGTGATTTTGTTTTACAATCTTGACAGCTACGGTCAAGTCGGCAGAGAAAAAGACCCATTGAAATTGATGTATTTTGTTATTGTTTTTATGATGTGCAGAAGATGAAAAGAGAGATCCCAAGTCGTCAGCTTCATCAGATATTGAACGTGATGAGATGAAGGGATTCAACTTCGCCAGGCGTTCGTTTCGTGTGTTTAATGGCCAGGTACTGCCACCCGGGGAAATCATTCTGCACACCCTTTGGTCGCGTAGTCTCTGCCTGGAGAAACGCTTGCCCTTTGAACACTGATCAACTGCGACAGGTTACACAAAATTCTTTGCATACACATTTTTGAGAATTTATTAGGTGGTGGGCATGTTCACAGATTAATCCCGGCCTAAGTAAGTAATTGAATGAGGGGAGTCCCAGTAATGCCGATGTCAGATTGAAGTGCTTGTCACTGCTAACGCACATGAGGCAAACATGGTGGGACAACTTAGTTTGGTGCCAATAACATGAGAGGTTTTATGGTCCCAGTTGGTCATTTTCACCACGGCAGCAGAGAAGAGTGGACACCAAACCGAGTCTGGTTTTGCTGACCACATTTCATGATAGAGGGTGATCGAGCTCAGTGGATTCTGGAGTATTATATAGGGTGTATTTGGAAATTCATGAGAAACAGCTTGTGTAAAGTGCCGGTTCGGAAGACTCTATTTAGTCCAATAAATATTTCTATGCACATCCATCTTCAGGCAAAAAAAAGTAAGAATGAAGTTTGGATCACACATTTTATTTACACAGACCCAGGGTTTGGTGGCAAAAATATCACATTTCTTTCAATATTCATGCAAGAACAGCATGATGCTACAGGTTAACTATAACATTATTATTACTATACAACAGTGCATATTGGAGCGTGAGGTTTATATTTTGAAAATAAGACAATTTCAACTTAATTTGAACAGAATATTCACATTAACCTGTTGATGTACAATTTTCTTACACATAAGACATCAATCACTGCTGCGAATCAACTGAAGCATCCTCTTACCTTCAGCTGGATTCAATCTCACTTTCTACAATAACGCACCTCTTCTGTCACGAGAGAATTTCGGTGTTTACGCCGGATTCAGCGCGTTCATCTCCAAATCCTCCTCAAGTGTTTCTCACGCCATCAAATTGAGAAATCTCTCAGCAATGAGATTTTTTTTTTCTTCCTCTTTTTTCTTTAAAAAAGACCACATTATAGTCTGCATCGCGTTCGAGGAGACACAGACACAAACGGGTCGGACAAGCGGATAAAACACAAAATGTGCTCGGATGATACGCTCGAGGTGAGATGCGCGCCGGGACTGCCTCCAGCTGGAGAGCTGCATGCGCGCATGCGAGGAGGCGCACGACGAGGCGCCGAGGAGACCTCACCTGAGAATAAGAGACGCTGTGTCTCCCAGTCAGGCGGAGGTTCCGCTGAGTGGAATCTAGGTGAAGATTGGTTTTGGCACCAAAGTTGTAACACTGTTCACAAAGGAACATTTCAAGTAGCTTTTGTTTCCAACCACCTGTCCTCTCTCTGCCCCCCCCCTCAAACTATTGAACAATTAGTCAAACGGAGCTAGGTGACACAACATGCACGCACTGCTCATCCGTTTATCCAAGTTACAGATTCTGTTTTGGCCGCATGCACAACTTCCAACAGTTGTTTCAGCCCTTTTGGTAGAAATCCGCCCAACCTTTTTTATTGCCCTTCAAACTGTGGACGCTATTGTCAAGCGCGAGCTGGACTGAATGGTTTTGACAGTAATGACAAAGTTGTAACTTGTCATGTTGTTTCTTGTCATGCTAACTTTTGTTTGGAGTGAGTGTTTGAGCGGCTCATCAGGAGGTTGTTAAATGCCGAAAACGTTTCGCCGGCCAACGAACTGCAAAAGCATTTTATTTCTGGCCACTCCATTTTTAAGCTCTTGGCGGCGCATGTCAACAAAGTGGCTCTCCGGTGGCAATTTGTTTATATATAAATCAATAATAGGCTGCGAGGAAAACAGGCCATCGGTCATTGTGGCGGCACACAATCAAAGCGCTGCTGCTTTTGCTTCAAGGCTGCAGAGATGGCGCCTGTTCAGGTGTGTATTTAATTGCGTTCTAAATGCTGTAAGATACGACCACAGACTTTTAGTTTAGCAGTGTGAGCATGACTGGCTTGCAGGTACAAGTTGAGTTAATGTTGTATAATGATTTCATCAACCCATCGAGTTTCAGATGGAAACGTCCGCAGTGGCCTTTTCATTGCCCATTATGACTAAACGTTAGGTCGGTTGAGCCGGAGGTCTCTTCTAGCCGTCACAGCAAACTCCCCTGCAACATCAAAAGTGAAAAAGGTCCCTCACGCATCTCATCGCCTCGGCGCGTTAAAGCTACCAAATTTTTGGGCAAAGTTCTTCACTGCCTCCATCTCTCCAGTTGCCACAGTCGAGGAGACGGTTGTTTGTGACTCTGTGCTATCACGGCGTTGCCATCATGCAGACACTCTTCGGTGAGAGCAGGAGAATGAGCACATACTTCTAATAAATAGACGTAATGGATCAATTACAATGGTCCATGGCAGTGTCAATTAGACTTAGTTTTGAGTGAAGCTTAAATCCTGCATGTTTAGCTCTGGGTAGCAGTGAAACAATGTAGGCGGGAGCTCGACGCTCGTCTATTTGCACCTAATTATTGACGCGTGAGCCCACGTCCTGAATTGAAAGCATTGATTATGCACCCAGCCGGAGTAAATTGCCAAACAACAAGCAGCCTCAGGGCTCCCTACAAGATATTCTATGCATATCACTGATGATTCCAGCCTGATCTCCAAAACCTGTTTGTAAAAATGTTTACGAAAATCTTGAACATACAAATTTGTGGTGATACATACGAAATAAATACGGACTGCAACTGATGACGTCACGCTATTCAAAGTGAACAGGGACTTTGTGAAGTCTAACGATGTAAAATAAACGTGTTATGATTGCATTTTTAACGAGAAATCAATGTTAAATTGTAAGAATAGAATAGTAACCCTAACCCCCTCAAAAAATCCAACATGGCGGAGAGACGTTCACTCAAGAATCCAACATGGTCCGCCATGTTGTTCACTCAAGGGGCTTGGTTAACCACCGCAGTTCGTATGTATTGTTACGAACTTGTATGTTCAAGATTTTCGTTTACATTTTTACGAACAGGTTTCGGAGATCACGTTGGATGATTCTGGCATTTATTTGGTAACGGCTCTGCTCTGAGAGAAATAGCGTAACTATTGGCGTTGAAGCAGTTGGTTTTCACAGAACAAAGTTAGTCAACTTTTTTATTTTTCATTATTAGATTCATTAAGAGAGAGGGATAACATTTGGAGTTGTTGGATTTTGTAGGTTGCGACGTGTAGTTCATTGTATTTATATTTGTCCCTTTGGAAATCAACTGCAACTTCACTGTTTTCTTCAACCATCGGTTCCTTGCAGATGTCAATGGCAATAAGCTACTGACAGTGTGACTATTCACAGCTTGAAAGCTAAAAGAGGACAATTGAATTTCACCCATTATGTTGTAATGTTATTATCAGGCTGTCATTGGAAGGGACGTTGAAATGGAAAATAATATTTACCTGCATGGCCATTTGTAAATGTTAATAGATTTGACGTTCATTTTAGTTTAAATGCCAATTATGTTGGAAAACAAACATATCTACAGAGCAGTGTAAGGGTTTCTCTGCTGGGGGGGGGGGGGGGGGGGGCACTAATGATGATTGTCATTATCTGTTTAATCGGCTATTTACTGTCATGGTCAATTGGCTTGACAACGATGCATAATGATCATTTTGAATTCCTTATACAGCTTGTTTTTTTACAACCTACTGTTCAAAATCAAAATAATATTTGGCAAACTATCAAATATGACAGAAAGCAGCAGGAAAATCTCACTTTTTGAAAGCTGAAAGCTGAGGTCTTCCGATTGATCAATTAATTGTCTAAGCCTTTGCTCAGACAAGCGGAAAATGGATTATTACGCTTTTATGGCCTCTTTAGAGGCACTGAGCACATTTTGTTCATGTTGTTGCCCGATACATCCAGCTAAATACCCACTCAGTCAGTACAAGAAGCAATGAGCAAATCCCGAGTACTGTGGACGCAAACAAGAATCAACAATTTCACCAATTATTCTACCAAGTCTCATCCCAAAAAAGTGCATTCTGAGACTTAAGCCTGAGCCAGTACATTCTGCTGGCGGGTATACTCTCTTCACGCTGCCGTTTATTCACATATAATGAGTCTGGCTACTGCGATTACGCCTGCTGAGGCTCCTAAGCTCCTAGGAGACGCTACGGTGACCGAGTGATTCTGGAGGATGTCGATTTTTCACAGGGCAACACTCTGTACGTGCCTTGTGGTCTTATGGTCTTATGGAAAATGAATTTGTTCCACATATTCTGCCGTGGAAACACTGTCCTCCTAACACACCTCTTCCATGACAATAAAATATTCGTATCGATCGTTTGCTGTCACAGTCTTGCCAGTCTAGTGTTTGATATAAACGACTCTTTAAAAAGAAATCCCTATAAATATTCATCTTATAAATAAGCAGCCCGTGATGTACAATTTTGCTTGTATAGACTTTATTTCTCTTTAAGTTTTGCGACACCTCCACCAAGGAGGTTATGCGTGGAAGGAACTACCAGGTCGATAATATGAACCTTGGGGAAAAGTTGCAGCACGAGCCAAGGAAGAACCCATTACACTTTAGAGCGGATCGGCCTTCTCGCAGTGTCCTTCAAGTCAGTTTGCTTCCTCATAGCGGTTGTTCTGTATTACTAAAAAAGCTCTTTCTCTCACATTCGTCTGGTGGATCTTCTACTCTCCTTGTATTTCGTTTTGGGAGACCTAAGTGTTCAAGTCCATCATTGCAGTTACAGATGTGTAACTACACTTACCTGTAGTTACACATGCGTACTGCCTTCAGAGTCTCTGAATAATTACGAATATAAGAGTATCGATTTACTGCAACTATGAATACTAACTAATTGAACAACACCAGCAGTAAATCTAGCCATCATAGTTTGACAAATCTGCATGAAACAAACTGATGGCATATTGATCCGTATGGTTGGATCCCTCCATTTGAAATTGAGCTACAGATGAGTTTGTGATTGAGGGTAAAGTTGAGGTGATAATGTTACTGGGAAAACTGTGGTGGTGCGATGGATTGAATCGAACCGCCACAGGTTCATATTTTTAAATTACACCGATGAATATCCCCGCCGATGTATTGAACACGTGTTTTGTACGAGGGCCGAAACAGTGATTAGGGGAAAGTGTTTGAGTTTGCAGCAGGTCCACACTGTGGTCGCACTGGTCACATCTTACGTCCGTTCTCCGAAACTCGGTTTAATTCTCTCTATTGTAACGATCGCAAGCAATTGATGATACACAAGACACGACTTTTGTTCCTCAAGTTTTTGGTGCGTTGTGGAATCTGCGCCTCTATTTTGAGTGCCGCTTTTTCCCACTCATTCTGTTTCATTTCTTGCAATGGTAATTTGTGTTTTTTTTATCATGCATCAACATGTTTTATTTATAGTGTAACTAAGTAATTCAAATTTAAACAAAGCCTCTGAATGCTCAATACTATTTCCAGACTTCAGAAATCCGTGTGTGAGCTTGGCTGCGGCCTACTGCCTTTTCATGCAGGTGGGTTTCCCTCTGAAAGTATTTTCTGCAGCACGTCTCTGGGGACGGTGACATTACAGGCGACTGCGGGTTTGCTAATGAACTACACATTTCCCCTCCAAGTTCTCGCCACCTTGTTGTGGTTCGGTTTGAATGCCAACCTTTAGATGAAGTTAAATGAATTTCGTCTTCACAGCAGTGACACGGACGGACTCGCTTGAGCGGGATTGCTGGCTGACACTTCTTAGGTGCTGTGAACCTGACCCTGACAAAAAAACAAACCCAAGCAACCTGTATAAATGTTAAAAGGGCGAGAAGAATTTTCCAAATTAAGTATCGCTTGTTATTTTTGCTTTGATTGGGCTACAGTCAATGGCTTAAAATATATGTTTATGTATAAATATATATAGTGTGCAGTGCAGCTTTCTAATTTCACAGAACCAGAATTGGTTTCCACTCTTCTCTTCGGAGCCGCGAGATGACAGATAACGCAGCTCACGGGGGGGGGGGGGGGGGGGGGGCATCTTCTCATGTGGGCTCCGCCTGAATGAGCCGTCAGCGGCACCAACCGCCTTGCCTGGCTGGGTGTCACCCCCCCTCCCCCCCCACTCCCCCCTTCAGGAGTTCTAATCGCACACACAATCTTGAAAACAACAACGTCTTCCTTCAAATAATTTTTTTTGTTCCACTTCCAGCTCCACTGAGTCCAATCGTCGCATTATGTGGTGCTGCCTCATACCTACACTCCCCCTGGACTATTAAATGACAATTCTATTTGAATAAATGTTGCCATTTTGCCAAATAAAACACCCTGGAATGAAAAATACTAATCTAATGTATAATGATTCAAATCAAGATGAATGATTGTGAAAAATGAATTGGAAGTGAAGAACAGAATACTAATATCTAAATTTTTTGTAAATAGATAAAAGAGTGCAAAAAAGTGCATTCACGTCATTAAAGAAAAACCTTGATGCCGACTTCCCAGACTGCTGATATTGCAGAATGTTATTTGAGCCTAAATTTAGGGAGGAATTAATCACACAATGGATTTGTATCTTTTCAGTTGAATCCACAATCAGCTGCTTTCACACTTTCTGAATCTAATCCTTTTCAGACTGGTATTATTCCAGTAATAACAGTCATACATATCATCCCAGTCAAGGCCAAACCATTTAGCAGAGTTTTATTTTGCGTTATTGGCGCTACTCCCACTAGATAGGTCTTAATACAATATAACTGAGTAATTTGTGATCAGCCTTTACTTTGAGAAGAAGAAGAGATGCTGTTAAAGACTTTACCGATTTAGGAAAAAATAATGATCACGATCACGACAAATATAGATGGATCATAATAGTCACTGCTTTGAAATGGAATTGCTCATGGCACGATATTTGCATGGCTATCGGAGGAATACAAGTCGCAGCGATTAGAGATATTTCTAAAGATAACGTTTTTTTCCACTCGATTTTCAACTATTCTCTTCAGAGGGCCATCTGCATTGGTATGTATGTGTGCGTGTAGGTGTGTGTGTGTGTGTGTGTATGTGCGTGTAGGACGCTGCTGTACACTTAATATATTAGGGGGAAGATCTGGCTGCGGCACAGTTCTCAAGGAGAGGTGTAAACAGAACGCACAGCCATCTGCACACACCGACCTCTCAACTAGCAACTACCACTGAAACACCCCCATCTCTCAGATTAACAGGAAATTACAGCCTAAAGTCACTCGCAATTGTCTTTGGAGATTTGTTTGAATTAGGAACTATTCATTTTGCAAGGGTTTAAATATGTACAAGCCTTTGTTATCTTGACTAAACATATTATGTACATATGCTGGTTTTCCGCATGATGTCTCAGTCGGCTATTTATTGCATCAAAAAGGTACAAAGAATACTTCTACTACCTTCTGGGAACCAATACATCCATTTGGTCTATCAGACAAAAGAACTTTTCATACATCAATCTATGTGACTAAAACTTTCCAAGCATAATATTGTCACATTTTTTGCACAGCAGAAAAATCAAAACCGTGTATTTAAAATCCACGACCACGGCTGGCAAACAAATGAAAGAGGTCAATCTTTTCGTCTCCCAATCAGTGCGTTGAGATGATGAGATCACGCGGAGGTTCGTGCTTGCAGCTGCTAATTGTTGCACACAAGCATTGGGTCTGATCTTCAACAACAGCAGCCATTGAAAAGGTTCATGACCATGATGAATCCGATGGCCGCGTCCGAGGAACAGTTTAATTAACACGATCTGGTGCAACATCAGATTATCAAATTCAGCAGAGACATTCTTTCTTAAATTTGTATGTATTCTTTATACTTATTGTATTAAACTCTTTTCTCTTCTTAGCTTTTGTCTTTCCTGCAAAAAAAAATAAATCTTTATTTCACTGATTTTGCTTCTGCCCGTTTCCCGTGGTGGCTTTTTAAGTGCATCGAGTGGATTGTACTCACCAAGAAGATGTGTCCACCTCTCTGTCTGAGCTGCTTTTTTCACCTCTGGCTTTATTCATACTTTTAATGTGCACCCCTTTGGCCCTGTGGGGATTATCTCCGGTGCCATGAATGTGCATATTTATCCTGCTCAAATGCCACAGCCTTGAGTCTCTGATACACATAAACACACACACACACACACACACACACACACACACACACACACACACACACACACACACACACACACACACACACACACACACCCATACATATGCAAAACCTATGAATATTAAATGAATAATGTGTATTTAAGCCCCTGAAAAATCCAGTCGGTTGTGTATTTATGAGTTTTTTGCTCTTCTGCGCCTTAGTGACTAATGAATGACTGCAACCTGCTTATAATGTTAGTGGTGGTCATCCAAGGTTCTATCTTTTATAAATTCTTGCTTTCATTTATGGCCTGGTGAAGCGTTTGCTTCTTATCTTTGTTGTTAATCTGAATGTTGTCCATAGATGTATTGTCAGCCGCGATCGCTTCGATCGGGCTGCCTCTGCATCTGTTGACACATCAGCAAAGTTGAGGCCGTGACGATTTTCTGTCGAGCTCCAACGGCAAGCTGGTCTGTTTATTTTTGTTGGTTTGGTTCACCATTCCTACATGTGAGGGGAAGAGGAAAGCAACCCTCACCTACCACATTTAGCATCCCGCGCCTGCGGTTGATGCTGCTGTTTGTTTGTTTGTTGTCCATATTACAGAATACTCAATAACAGTTTAGGATAAAGGCTTTGAAAGCTGTATCAAGCTGGCGTAAATGTAGCTCGGCTAATCAAACCAAAAACACAAGGCCGGGGACAGATGGCCGCGTGAGGGAGCAGAGAAACAGAGACGGGGACTGCGGGTAAGAGAGAAGGTGGCTTTTCCTGGAGCTGGTGTACTAGAAGTACGCAACGACAGAGAACAACCGGCTGCAACAACAAACCCCGTTTTAATAATGCATCAAGCGCCTCTCAATGAATCTTTAATAATGAACAAAGCAAGAATAGTGCTTATGTTGGACACTGCAATGTCTTTCGGGCTGCGAAGTTGAGATGGAGGTTTGTAAATAGTGCGGTAATGAAATATAATTAACCCAGAATTATACTTAACGAAACAGATTACAGTGACAGTCAGCCATTGTCGCTGGTGTCCAGCGCCTACACAATAATTATGCCGTTAATACACAAACATACTGTTGTGCTTTTTGCACTGTGACAATCCTCGAGACTTCAGTCTGCCCGCTTTCTATCTTCACACCTCACAAAGCGTCATTCGGACTCACTGTCACATTGTGCAAAGCGTCCGCTCGCATGCGTCTCGGTGACAGTGAGACCTGCCAGCTGTTGAGCTGAACTGATGGACGGACGGAGCAAATTGGGAGGAGAAAAACAACGACGGACACGTGTTTACACGTTACACTCATCAGGTCCGCCGCCGTGCAGAAGACCCGAGCAAACACACACCGTGGATATTTGGCAGGAGGAGAAGATGCCGTTCTCTGTTGTCATATACAATACTTTGTATTCTGAGAGGTTTGCTTGAAGCTCGATAGATGGATTGCAGTGTTTATATCGTGTTCAATTCTTTAGGCTTCATGAAGGGGGTTTGGACGGAGGGACGAGGTGAAGGGCTCCGGGGACTGGAACAGAAATTACCTTGTGATTTAGTGTTGGAGTGCAGCTTGGTGATGACGCCAATGGAACAATACATTTTTCCATATAGTTGCATGTGGTCATGTCGACTGGTAATCAGGTACACTTTAAATTGATTTGGCCACAGTTTTGTTTTTGTCACCGTATTGGTAAACGATACCGAAAACAAATAAATTCAAATTTTTTTATTAGCTGATTTGTTTTAATGGGAAAACACAATGCCATTTAGATGTCATGACTTTTTTTTGGAAATATGTGTATATATATATATATGCATTTATATGCACATTCTTTTCTAATTCTAAGTTGCAGAGGTATGATGAATCGTAGGTGATATTCAGCACGGATGACTCATCATTAAGGGAAGAAGTGTAATCAAATACAGCCAGGGAAAATTTTATGATTCTCCACACCAGATAATTATGTGATCAATATTGAAACCACTTATTTGTCTCAGTGTATGTTTCCACATTCAGAATAAACTGTGCTGCTCCTCCAATGGAACATTCAGGACCAGGATTCACGCGCAGTCGTCTTTTCATCACGGAGGGTTTCGTGTTAAACCCAACACTGCTTTCAGAAGCCGTTGAAAAGAATGGAGACCTGCGCTCACCGCTGCACACCAACAACTGAAAAGATCTCAGATCTCCAAGAATTTGGGTGTGAAAAGCAAATGTGGAAGTGCATTTTTTGCTTTGTGTTGTGTTGATTTTTACTTTGAAGTAAAAGTTGTGAACTAAAACAAGATTTAGTTTTTAAGGTTTTAGCCCACGACTAGAAACGAATGTGCTTTGATCATTAAACTCACTTCAGGCAGATGCCCCATATTTTCTGTCAGTGCGGAATAGGAAAAGCTGTGAGTGACCTCTTTGGTCTTGACAGCTCTCTAACATGTTATTACCAATTAGATTGCCCCTTCTGGGAGAAAAATCTCCCAGTGACATCCTATTTATGTCTGTGCGTGTGCTTCATCCATATTTGTGTGTCGGTGTTAAAAGTTTATTAAGGTGTCAGAAGAAATGGGCCGATGCTCAGGGGGGAGAACCGTTCGGCATCATCAATCATGTGGCCCTGCAGAGGGGAGGCTTCTTCTAGAGAAGCACTTCCTGGGGAAATGGGTTGATTAGGTTCACTCGCAGTACTTTCCTGATATTTAACATTCATGCATTTTATTTGCACATGAAACGTCCATCCATTTGGATTGCACAGCAGTGTTTCTCCTTGGTTTGCAGCTTTGGGGGGCGGATAGACGCCGACACATTTTCTGACGCGCGCTCTGTCCACTGGTGCGAGTGTGCCCACCCGTGTCTGTGTGTGTGTGTGTGTGTGTGTGTGCGGGGGATCTGCTGCTCTAAGATTACATTAAACAAAATTAACCCGACCTTCAAGCACCCCCTCCACCTCCTTAGTATAATATGGTATTGGGGAAACACCGTGCTTAATAATATTGCATTTCATATCTGCCGATAAATCAAGTGTATTCAATTAAAATGTAACACGTTAATTCAACTATAACAGCTCACTGAGGACGGCACAATATAACCGCATTCATTTGGTTGTTTGTGATGCAGTAATAAAACTCCCTAAAAGGAAATCCTGTGCTCACGGAACCAATGTGTTTTCACCAGAGTCCGATACAATCCGCATTTGTCCATTTTTGTAATGACCAAACACATATCATGTTATATATCTTATGCAGACATTTGTAATTTAAGGCTCTGCACGACACAGGATGCCGCAGGAATAATTTAGTTGAAGGTGAGATCCAGAAAATACACTTTGTGTTGATTGAAATGGACATGATTGGATCCTGAATGGTACATCTTTGTAGTATTTATGGGTTTTATAGTGCTTATTTATGGCTTCTTTAGTGTTCACAGGTGAAGTCTCGCCACTTTTATTCCATTCCGCTTTGTTCCCTGAGTTTATCTTCCCTGAGTCTATATCCACATATAGACTGATCATATTATAACATAGTATACGATTTACTGGAGGAACTAAATAGAAAACCAAGCACAATGCTTGTCTGTCGCGTTTCTATCCGCGGACAGAGATGTTAGTGTGAAAAAAATCTGATTTCCAAAGAAAGCCGTCTTCACCACTTTGAGAGGTATTGACTGAAAAGAAAGGTGCCGCTCAATATGTCAGTCTGATAAGTTGGCGACCGCGAGATGAGTTTCCTTGGCTGCTCTTAATGGTTTTGTGGTGCTTTTCAATCAGCTAAGCTTTAGGGTATTAGCCATCATACTCCAAGATATAAAAGCAGAGCTTTTTAGAAGGTGCGCTGGGCTTCATGCAGGCGCTCCGTGCCACTTTTGTTTCAGATTTCAAAGCTCAAAGAGCGATTGATTTTATGTCATGCTGGCCTCCATGCATCCTTTAGAGTCCCAGTAGTCACGAGAAAAGGCTGGCGTTTCATATCGACATAGAAAACGAGGGCCGCATTCAGATTACATTAAATATTTATTCACCAGCTAACGAATCATTTTCTTGCTGTCGTATCGATGCGGTTACATCATGAAAGATCTGAAACATGCACCGCAAACTGATATTACTACGCGTTATCTCCATTAATATGGAGAAAGTAGCAGGCGGTATTAATGTTGTTGATTAACCTCAGGGGACGTGGATGTCAGCAGAAAGACGTTGTTGTTATTGTTCCTCTCCAGTTGGCTCCATGCTTGTCGGTACTGCCCATCTGTGTTGGGCTGAGCCACAGCGGCTGCAGGGGCCTCGAAAGAACAAAGCGCCTTCCGCGTTATCGCGCGCCGAAGATCATGGAACACGAGGAAAGGATATTGCTCGAACCCGAGCAGCATTCATTCTCTGCCTGACCCGAGATTAAGCGACAATGAGGGGGTTTCGTTTGCAAGAGAAGTGCCGGCGGTTTCCTTTTCTTCTGTCTGAGAGGTCACGGGTTAGCGGTTTCTCATTATGAGAGCAAATAGAAGGCTTGATGAGAATCGTTTTCATTATAGTTTCCGTCGGCTGATTTGAGACACGCGAAAATTATCATGTGCGTAACAATAGGCTTTGATTAGCAGGCCGCCAGATCGGGGATTGTTAAAGTGGCAAAAATAACTTTTCGTCGGTTTTTTATTATGGGTTTCTCTCTGAATGACTGTGTTTTTCAAAATGCGTCTGTGATTTAGTGATTTGCTGTGTTGTGCTTAAGAACACGCGCACACACACACACACACACACTGTTTATGTGGACATGAGCAGATGATGCACATTTCACACATACCGTATGATCGGCTGACACGGACTCCTGGATCCTAGCTGGGGGGCAGCTCTTCTTCAGTATAACTGCATCTCGCCTGGCGGAATGTAATTATCTTGGAGCGATTTTTACAAATCCATTCAAGCAGTTTGCCGAGATCAGTCAATCGGGATATGTGTTTACCCCTGGAGATACAAATACTTATCGCTGCATGAACCCCCACTAGTGTTTCAGGTCAGCTAAGTGAAAGATTAAAGAATGTAAGCCCAGAAAGTCAAAAGCAAGCTTGAAATTGTCCTGCTATTTCCTGGCAATATCCTGTAAGTGAGCAGATTTATTGTATGAATAGCACTGCGAAAGTGTTTGGTATCTTCGTATCTTCATGTCTGTACGGATCCTTATTGCCTCAGTGTGTAATTTAACGGTTAGGATGCCGTTTTACATTTGGTGTCCATTTAGCAATTTTTAGCTTGGATCAAGTTAATGTCATCACGTAACAGTTCATGGGTTTAACTTTGCCAACGTGTTTCTTTACCTCTTTTTACAACCCGGTCTCACAGCAAAACGTGTAATAGCTATGTTGTGGAACGTGGTATTCTCACTATCCCCAAAATCGCAACAATACTACGTTTTATTTTGGCACGTTCATTTACAATCGCCTTGCAACTACGTCACTAGAAACTAATAAATGGAAGGTCTTCTACATTCTCTGATGAAAATATAACGCATACTTCTCGCTAGAAATGCCATCGAAATGCATACAAATGCTGATGCTTTCTTAAAATATTGTGTTTTTCACAGATAATAGACTGACAGTCCGCCATTTTCTTTTTTTAGCTGAGGGGAAGTTGATAGTCACGCGACCAACTAAAACGTCGTATTGTCAGCCTTCCTCCCAAAAGCGTTAGAATACCACGTTCCACAACGTAGCTGTTACACGTTTTGCTCAATTCTGACAGACCGCGTTCCCAGCAAATGTTTTGTGTAGGTGTGGTTGGCTCACCGAGACTCGGTGACTGCAGCCTCATAACCGGTCTGCAGTCCCCCGTCTGTCAGTCTCCCTTTGCGGGCAATACATCCTCATCCAACGGGCCTTACGACGCATTTCTCAGCAGTCGCTCCGACTGAAAGACAGCTTGACGGCAAGTGAGCCATCCCGTCAGAAAACAATCAATATTTTCAAAGAGTGAGTCACGTTTCTTCGCTGAAGTCACCAGTCAGCTTCGTGGTGGAATGAGATTTTAATTCAGCGTTTGTCGTGTAATTTCCTGAAGAACTTAATTCAAATCTCCAGTTTGCACCAAATGAGCAACCAGGACGCTCCGTTGTATTCCTTTACTGCAGATCTCTGCTCTGATCGGCTGCGCGTCAAGTCCCCGGGACATCACAGGGTCATCGCCATGGTTACTCCGTGTCATTCACGACATTCAGGGACTCAGTATTACTCGGAATCCTCTGCAAAGATATGAGACCAGTTGGTGAGCGGCAGAAACTTCTCACCTCCCTCTCTGGTCGTCGAGCCAGCTGCCTCTGAGGGTAGACGTACTGTTCTGTGCGCTGTTGTTCAAGTCAGTCATAGAGCAACAGGGCTGCAAGCTGCCACACGTGATGCAATGCAGCCGGTGTGTAATGCATACTCTTTTGTGTGTTTAATCAAATCCATTCACATCAGTAAATTAGAATAATCCAAGAGACCCTTTTTTTTAGAGAGGACATCTCATTTTCAGTTTCATACTTGGTGTCTAATGAACACCAGTTTTGTCGTACTGTCTGTCTGAATATGACTGTATTCAGTTCAGTTATATGGATGTATACAGAACTCTACATTAAGATAAGCTTCACTGCGCTGAAGACCACAGAGAAATCTCAGCTGAGCGACTCCAACATGGCAAGAGGAGTTTGACTACATCAGAGCTACTACGGCTATTAATAGAACAGTGATGCTCTCTCTCTCTCGCGCGCTCTCTCTCTCTATATATATATAATCACATACAGTATGTGGCTGATACTGTGTGTATAATACTTTAATAGTATAATTCATAAAGTTTATACATTGTAATGTCAGTCAATGCATGATTAGTTCTAACATCTATGGTCAATTATGCACCTTCTTCCCACAGCGCTATCACCCTAAATAACAAATACTGAACTAGGAACTTTTTGAATTCCGACCTACTATCGACCTACTCTTTGAGTTACTCTTCCTTTTGTGTCAAAGTTTTCCATTTGGGTGATTTGCAAATCAACTGATGTGAATGTCGACAGTCTGTGACAGGTAGAAATCTATTGTTTTTTTGTGCTTTATTAAAAAAAAAAAGTCAGATCCTATTGACTTGAATATCTGCACGATGGACCAAGGGTGTTTCATAAGTTTGATCTTACACACCAGCTCACTTGTTTTCTTTTGTTCAGGGCAGCAGGATGACTGCCACCTCGGGACTCCTCGTTTGCATTCTCGAGTGTTGCTTTATTCCTGTTTAGCGCAATTATTTTACCATCCTCCAACTGACCCTTACTTCTCCCATCACGCCAGTATTTAAGTAATTGTTTTCCTAATGCCTAAGCAGTCATAAAATTGTGAGCGTCTAAGCAGAAAAAAACAGGCTTGCTGGATTTGTTGAAGAAAGTTCTGCCTTCTGGCGTTGACCCTGGTGACCAGTCATCAATCACTTGTCACAGTGTTATATCAAGGCACCTCACTGGTACACCAGTGGACAGTATATCAATATGTGGCATTAGGATTGATTTCGATGGTAAAAAGACCAAATGACTTTAACGTCCCTCATTTTTCCACACAGGTTCTTCAGTATTCACCATGCGAGGTCGCGTTATATTCAGTCAGCTGTTTAGCACAGTCATTGCTAGAAGGTTTAGCATGAGGCTCGCGTTTAACTCAGAGCTTGGCTGTAGACACGTTTTGTGAGTCTTGGCATTATCAGGAGAAGCAGGATTTCGTCTTCACCTGGAAATCATCGGTTGCGCGTGACCTTTTGCATCCCATGTCCGTCCACAGCCAATCCGACACACCGTTTGTTCCTACAGACGGACCTGGCAGAAATCTCCACTCCGCGCATCCTTATTCCTTTATTTGCTATAAAGGAACATGTCATACAAGCATCACATGCTGGCCTGCTGTGAATTGGGCCGCTGGCGGATAGCAGGAAATATGAGATTATTACAACCAGCAGTGGAGCATCCAAACAGACAGCCTGCCACTGTGCTTGTTGAAGCCGGAGCAATACTGGAGGAAAAAAACGGATCAACCTGATGAATCAATGTGACTACCTCAATGCACAACGTGCCACTCGAGGCTCGGCTTTGCATATGACAAAAGACCATTTCCTGCATATTCCTGATACATTTCCCTGTAGGGACAACTTAAGTTGTTTCCCTTGGTTGGCAGGTAAATAATTATAGGTACATCCTGACCTCCTTCCTTGGTTTCTCATCATTAGTCCAACGGGCCCTTCAACATTTTAAATACTTTTAAATTTGATATTTGATTTAGTAATGCATGTTCCATTATAATATATTCCACTTTTTATGCCTCGGGACACCAATGCACCACTCAAACTTCTTTCTTTAACGGAACATTGAGAGGAAATTTATTTTATCATTTATATTTACCAAAAATGTATTCATGCAACTGTGAGGAATCGATTTCAGCTGAGCATCTGCTCCAAGGACGCCGCATCACCTCCCACCGACATGAAAACAATTTAGTGCTTCCTTCAGTTAATCGAATAAGACACACTTGTGAAATAGACACTAGACACATTCCTATCCAGATTCTCTCTGATAAAAACATTTCTTTCATGAGACCTTTCACTGAAGCCGAGCTGTAAAAGGTAGAGGGCTTCACGCTGAGCTGAAATCAATTATTAAGTTACATTATCAAGGTGTATCACGGCAGACAGCTTGAGCCAGTCAAAAAGAAAGAGCAGGGATTTCATTAACACTTTTTTGGGGATGAAGCATATCATATTTAGTTTAACTATGTGTGTCTCAGCTATGATATGACAAAATGAATTCCCTCCAGGTCCATTCCCGTGAGACTTAACCTTTATGCTCATCCAGATGGTTCTCAATACATTGCGAGTATTTCATTATCAATCACAAAAGGTAAGACTGCGACAACGCGCTCTTATTATGTGTGCGTTGTCTGTGTGTATGCGACTGCGTTGTAATTACCCGACTGACTAAAAACTCAAATGCCAGAGCGGCGGGGAGGCTGAATAAAGGCAGATCATTAAAATTAAACACAGCTTATTAGCCTCCGCTGAATACCACGGTCTGACCTGTTGCTTTATATTCATCCCGAGTGCGTTAAACAGGACGAGGAAGAGTCTGTGAGGCTGTACTGAGGAACAGTGGTGATTTGAGCTAAATGCTAACATGCATGATTACAAATGTTCACAGTGAGGATCGGAGCCTCATGACGTTCCGCACGTGGGATTTTGCAGGTGTTGTGGTCAGAAGGTATTGCACACATTCAGATGGTTAGGGTGTAGTGTAAAGTTGCATCTTCAGAAGACCGTGAATGTCAGTACAAAGAGCCGGAGCTGATAGCACTGGTATCGGTACTAAGCACTCTTAAGTTAGTACTTGTACATATATTCTGAAAAACACGTCTCACGTGTTGTTGTATCCGTAGCTGGTGCATATCCAAGTATCCACCGGGGGGAGAAGCTATACATACACCTACACTGACAACCAAGTTCACATGAATTCACACCTATGAGCAACACGCCATGCAGCCAGTAGACCCTGGTGCCTATAAGTTACAATTAGCGAGTGCATTGAGTCACATGAAGTATCGGAAAACCAAGTCTGCAAAATGAAGAGAGAACAGTGGATTTGTTTGAAAGAATTCAACGGCTAGATAATCAGCAAAGCCTGTTCAGGGCTTTTCTTTGTGAAAATCGATGAAATACACAGAGGAAGTGTCGTAAAGGGGAGGGCAGCTGGGTCTTTTGTGCCGGCTTCAAACAATCCCCTGAGAACTCCCACTGCAATGGCTGCAATGGCTCCGTTACGGCTTGTCAAAGGGAGCTCCTTCTGAAGCTGTCGCTCTTTTCACATGCAGCTTTCTCTGTGTCAGGTGTTCCTGTGTCCAAGGGGACGCAAAGAGGATATCATCATACTTCTTTTCAGTGATCTCATCTCGTGAATTTTGTACTAGTGATTTTATAAATGTTAGGGCTTCATGTGAGGGATAAGTGATAAGCGGCCACTCAACAACAACAACAACAACACTGGCATATAAAATGCCACTATCTGCACTTACTGCAGATGTGTGACCGTTGATGAAACAGCAAATTAATGGCTATGACAAAACAATCATTCCCTCGCTACTGCCTCTGTCTGTCTCTAGATGTGTCAATATTGATTTTAGGAATGAAAGATCTTCAAGTAACACTTTTCAGTCCATTTAAGTGTCATTTTCTTCTGCCAGATGTCTCTGAGAGCCCCATAGAGTCACCTAGGAAATTAGAACAATTTGATTACCAACAAACTCTTCCCCTCACTTTTTTTGCTCTCTCTCTGGATATTTCTTCAAGGCCAGAGGAATGCCTGTGGAATGCTTACATCTTACGTCAACCTGCAGCCTGAGCTCAGTCTACGCTTCCCATGCAAAAAGTTTTTACAAATTAGCGTATTTATTAATTTCATAACTCAAACCTGAATGTATTACAGCCACCTTACATTACACTTTAAACACATGGCTTTACATTTTGCCCAGGGAGCAATTAGGGGTTAGGTGTCTCACTCAGGGACAGTTCAACTTGAGAGATGGGGCAGCCGGGACTCGAACCACCTACTTTGCGGTTCCCAGCACACCCGCTCTACCCCCTGTGCCACCTCAACCTCAACAACAAGTTCAAAATGGTGAAACAAGAAGTTTACAGCAGGGGGCGCTACAGTTAATACATGAGGCACAATATTTTAAGATCAAATTTGGAAATGTGCAAAACTGTATCAGTCTACTTACATCTGATCACTCAGATGCGATTCAGGATGCTAGCTGCAAACAGAAGCCTCTCCTTGCTGCACACATTAACAGTAGCTGTGTCCTTTAGGAAAGCAGAGGCCTGGAGGTCTGGAAGCAGTAATTGCTCATGAATGAAGCAGGATGCTGGCAGGGGGCTTCAGAGTGCACACGGTCCGGAGGGTTATTCACCACAGTACAATGGCACGGTGACTCTGATGACACCAAAGGGAAGAAATCATCAGAGCACCATCCAAGAGAGAAATGGGAGGCAGGAAGATCAGGACACCTGATATGATTCTCTGCTGACAAAGTGCAGGAGCCATACGGCTGTTAGTGAGTCTTCGCCTGTCAGATCCAGATTTTAAACTGTTTGATAGCAGACTTGATAACACTGCAGAGAAAAATAAAATGTAGTTTACGTCCTGCACTATGCTTAGTGTTTTGGTCAGAATTTAAGACACGTAAAGGCTGTATTTAACAAACACTGTAAAAGCAGAGCTCTTAACACTCAAAGTGCATCGTTCCTCTATGCAGCAATTCCTCTGCTGTGTGGTGACGCCACCTGCTGCTGAGACCTTGGTTCTACACCCTCTTCTGATGGCAAGGCGAGGCCCCGCGGCGCACGTGTCTCTTATCAACACAACTCGTACATGTCACACACAGCTTGGCTGCCCTTTAGGAGAGCCACGCTATATTTGCTCAGGAAGGGTTCGTCTCCGATGCGCCTGACAAAGCGTTCCATTGTTGGAGCGACTCACAGCACTTTCCCTTCTTGCATCTGTGGACTCATGATAAAGACACGATAACCTGCAGAAAATCCCCTGTAGAATGTGCTTCGGTCATGTAGCTGTATCTTTGGGGTTTGGGTTGTTTTATTGATAACACTAAAATTCACTTGCACACAGATCCTGGTTGGCTCTGAGGTATTCACACTAAACAGGCGCCGGTTCTTGGCCTCTCAGCTGTACACCTGTGTTTGACTCAGATTGCTAATGAATCACAACCCGTGTAGCTTAGCGGCTCCTGCGTCCGTTTAAAAAAAAAGGAAAGTGCAAACCTAGGTGGGAACAAAGAGCCCACTGTGTCTGCTGGAGATATTTTGTCACCTGTGGTAACACTATGACGTAGCGGAGCTGGGATTACAC